>NW_024756871.1:4362185-4369685 GCF_018991925.1 Homarus americanus
TCACCCTACCCCTACCCTACCAACCACTCTGGCAGTTCCGGACAAGATAATCAGTGGTGGTTGACAGCTCGTTACCACCATCACGTCAATTTTTCAACCCGGCGGTGTGGACTCCCATTTACCTCTCTCTCTCTCTCTCTCTCTCTCTCTCTCTCTCTCTCTCTCTCTCTCTCTCACACTTTAATCTTCTGAGTAACCTGTAATCCTCTAAGACACCTGTAAGCCTTTGAGTGACCTGTTAGATGCTGTGACTTAAAGTCTGTTTGAGTGACCTGAAGCTTCTGAGTGACCCGGAGGCTTTTCAGTGACCTGTTGACTCTATGACCTAAAGCCTGTTTGAGTGACCTGAAGCTTCTGAGTGACATGAAGCTCCTGAGTGACCTATAAGCCTCTGAGTAACCTGAAGCCTTTGAGTGACCTGGAGACTCTGTGACCTGGCTGACAACAAGATTCTGAGTGAGAGGAAAGTTAACTGATGAATCTGTGAAGGAGAGGTGAAGGGAGAGTGGTCTGAAAGTAAGAGGTGTGAAAGGCATGTAAGGGGAGTGTGAGTGAGAGGGGAGAGAGGGAAAGAGAGGGGACTTTACACCTCTCACTAAAGGTCTTATTGAGAGAGAGGGAGAGAGAGTGAGAGGGTCATAAAATGAGAGTGAGAGAGAGGTGAAATGTGAGTGTTTATTTATTTTAGCTCAAGTGAGAGGGTAGTTGATAAGGGCTGGTGATAGTGACGGGTGAGGGTGAGATTGACAGGTGAGAGTGACAGGTGAGGGTGAGAGAGAGGAATAAAGGAGGAATAGAGACAGGTGAAGGAAGAGGGGAATAAGGAAGAATGTGTAATAACAGGAGGGATAATAAGCGTATATGTAATAAGGGAAAAGAAACGCAGAGAGAATGGGAGCAATAACTAGTAGGAGAGCAGACAAACAGACAGACAGCAGACAGACAACATAGAAACAGCAGACAGGAGACATAGAGTAGACAGTAGGCAGACAGTAGATAGACAGACAGACAACAGAGACAGACACAAACATAAACAAAGACAGACATAAAGACAAAGACACAAACAAACATACAGACACACACAGACAGACACACAGACCTTGACCGAATCCCATCTATAATTAGTGTGTGTGTGTGGGACCAACTGACGGGAGGAGGAGGAGGAGGTAGTGTCGGAGTCATAAAGTCAACGTGACAGCACTTAACCTCCCATGATTTTTTTAATGGCCCCATGAAGAGGTCACATCAAGGGGTCAAAGAGGTTAGGTTAGGTTAGGTGTTGTTTTTATGACGTGTGTGTGTGGGGGAGGAGGTGAATACTTGACGTGTAAATAGATACCCTGTTAATTCTTTCTCTACCATCATCTCCCCACTTTCTCTCCCCTTCTTTTACCTATCTACCATCTCCTCACCCCTCACCCCTTCACCATTATCCCCCCCCCTTCCTTCATCCTTCTCTCCGCCTCTCCCCTCTCCCCTCCTGTCCCTTACACAGCCACAAATTTCACAAATGCCTCAGCCCTACTCTACTTATATCTCTTTCTCTCTCCCTCTCCAACGCCCCCCCCCCTTCTACCTCCCCTTCCTATCTCCCTCTTCTCGGTGTCTTATTGCCTGCAGAAGGGCCACTTTCCTCCCTCCTTCCTCTGGTCCCCTCTCTCCTCTCTCTCTCTCTCTCTCTCTCCTCTCTCTTTTACTCCTTCTCTCTCCCTACTTGCTTTCCTTTCTTCTCTCTCCCTCTCATCACCTCCATACCCTTCATTCTACCCCTCCCCTCACCCTCCTCCTTCATCCTACCCATTCCCTTACCTTCATCTCTCCCCTCATCCATATCCTCCCCTCTGCCCTTCCCTCCCCCCCCTCACCTCCCCCCTCACCCTCCCCTCAGGCAGCTCTGCTGTTGACTAGGGAATATATATTAGTAGTCTTCAGTCCTTCCCCACTTTATTCCCTAGGCTCGTAAATAATTTTTTCCCTAGATAAATCCTTGACTTCGAATGTTTATTTTTTCACCCTGGGAGTTGACTTTGGGATTCTGCTTTGATGGTGGAGTGATGGTGGTGTGTTATGGGGGACTGGGGGTGTTATGGGGGACTGGGGGTGTTATGGGGGACTGGGGGTGTTATGGTGGGGTGATGGTGGGGTTATGGTGGTGTGTTATGGTGGGAGGTTATGGTGGGAGGTTATGGTGGACACCTAACCTAACCAAACATCTAATATAATCAAATTAAATCCAACCAAACCAAATACAGTCTCAGAAGGAAAATCCAGTTCCGATACCGGGTTCGATACCGGATTCGACTCCGATTTCGACACCCTGGTTCGAGTATTGGTCTTGGTCAGGATTCCCAACACACACAAACACATCAGTGTGAGAGGGTCAGGGCTACTCAGTGCCCTTAGTGCCTGGCCTTTGGACGTTAATAGTGCCACCGACTCTAACTACTTCCTCCCTGGTGCCACTCACCCCAGTACAGTGTGTGTCAGGCTTTTTTTTTTTGGGGGGGGGGATTCTGGTTCACCTGTGGCACTCCTTGGGTCCTTGATGAATTATGGCATTCCCAGTGGCCCTAGTTTATCTGTGGCACTTCCCCTCCTTATCTTCTGACGTCCCTGGGGCCCTCACATATCCTACACACTAATTACTCGCCTCCTCTCCCCTCCATCCCTATAAGATCCTACCCACATCACCTCACCAGTGCTAGCGATCCAAGGAGGGAAGGGGGAGGGGGGTCAACTAATGTAATGTAAGCGTTCCCAAGACCGATGGATCCCCTTTTGACGTATATAAGGGATTCTGAATCTTTTTTTTTTTTTTGGCATATAAAGGATTCTGGCTTTACTGAACATTTTTATGGTAGGAATAAGAGGATCTGTTATTTGTTCATTTTGTTCATTTACGGATTTGTTCTTTATAACTTACATATATAGAAAATGTAAAATATTTCACTTGTAGTTGATTGACTGATTTACAACCCAGAATGTTTTGATGGATAGATGTTTTAAAATTTATGTACACCCACACACACCCACACACACACACACACTGATGGCATTGGATCGCCAGTCTGTAGAAATTTGTTGAATATATTGATAGAGAGATATTGAAAGGCTGAGTTGGCTTTGAAGATGTATATTATATTATGCCACTGATATAGAAGCGTGAATAATTAGACTTTGTTTCATAGGAGTATTGAGAAATGTTTAAATAGCATTGTTGATTTTGTTAATTGAAGAGATTGAGTGAAATATTGAAAAGCCAGTGAGTGCAGTGAAACCTTACGATGATTCTAAACATGTTATCTATTTAGGAATATTTTAGGAATATATTTGACGTAGAAGACAATTTCAACATTTCTCTGGTCTGGAGAGAGAGAGAGAGAGAGAGAGAGAGAGAGAGAGAGAGAGAGAGAGAGAGAGACCGTGAATAAAGTTTACTAATGGCAGAAAAGTATAAATAGTTTGGAAATTTAATAAGTAAAGTAGTAGTTAATAGTATTTGGCTAACCACCTTTCAATTGCATACCTGAAATTCTATTGTGGGTAAACCTATGTACTGGGCTAGCTATTGAAGGTAAATTAAAATTATTTATCTGGTTAACTTCCCAATTTATCGTCAATGGCACTAGACAATCTACCTTATCCCATGTAAGGGTATTTTAGGGCCATGTTTTGTATTCCTCCCCTGATCTTACTACCTGATGGTTATTGTTATTGCCTGGTTGGAGTTTTTTGTAGGAGTTGTTGCTCAAATAGCTGCTCGATCATACTCCAAAGGTCTCATGTGCTCAGGCTGTGGTTTTATAATGAGGTATATCTTTCACCTGTCATATCTCCCAGGGCCATTGTTCTGGTTGATCTGTAGTGTTAATATTTAGATGATGCTTAGCGTGTAAAGGGGAACTGCTGGTTAGGTTAGGTTAGGTTAGGTTAGGTTAGGTATAATGAATGATTTAATCAGGTGTATAATGTTGCATCCTCGGTCTCTGAAGCGAGATTGTTTATTAACTTCTCTCGGTATTTGACCTTCTGAATATAGACTTGAATGATGAAACTACTGCTATTACCCCACCCTCACCCCAACCCTCACCCCACCATCACCCCACCATCACCCCACCATCACCCCCACCCCTCCTTACCATCACCACCATCACCCCCACCCATACTTTATGCCCCCACCATCACCCCACCATCACCCACCTCCACCATCACTTTTCCCTCACCCCCACCTCACCCCACCTCACCCCACCATCACCCCTACATCACCCCACCATCACCCCACCATCACCCCACCATCACCCCACCATCACCCCCACCATCACCCCACCATCACCTACCCCACCACCATCCCAACCCCTGACCCATCTTCCATACCTCCTCCCCCCCCCTTCCACCACCCTTACAGGCCGCTTCCTTTTATCCCTCCGTCCTGACCTCTGCCTCCCTCCCCTGACCCCTGCCTCACCCCTGACCCCCCCTTCCCTGCCTCCCATATTGCTTTACAAACAATTATATACCTGACAGGGCACTAATTGTATGTTGGATTAAACATGGGTGGGGTTCTGAATTGTGTGTGTGTGTGTGTGTGTGTGTGTGTGTGTGTGTGTCAATAATGTGTGTGTGTCAATGTGTGTGTGTGTGCATGAGTAGGGCTCAAATAAGCAATCATACTGGCTTCAACCTAACTTACAATCCATTTTCGTTGATGTCACTTTTTCTCTGTGAATCATAAAAGTCAAAAATTACTCCTTTGGTATTTGACATCCTGGCTGACTAACTAACAGACAGACAGACGAACGAACAGAAAAAGACAGACGAACAGAGACAGACGAACCGAACAGACAGACAGACAGACAGAGAGACAGACAAAGAGACAGACAGAGACAGACAGACAGACAGACAGACAGACAGACAGACAGGAATTCCTTACACTACCTGTCACATAAAAGATCAACAGGTATCCAAAAGATAGACGGCCCTAATAAGTTAATTAATTTAAACTTTGTGAAATAGATCTACTTTTGACGTAATGGTAACCTCAAGTAATATAAAAAAAACCTTAAAAAATAATGAATAAGGTTATTGGATTATGTATAAGTAATAGAAGTAAATTGTACGATAATCACTTCTATTCTATTACATCCTTATCGCTGCCAGACGTATAAACAATATCATCCAGCATATATGAATAATTTACCAATGACTATATCCATAAAACTAATTAATTACTTATAATATTTATATAATTTAAACAGGTAATCTTAATTTCTTTTATTTCTGACTAAAATCGAAATTATATAAACTCTAGGACGATATTTTTTTTTTCCCTTTTCCCTCTCTCGCTTGTTCCCCGCTAATTACTGTACTATCATTCAACAACAGAGTCATGTTAGTGCCGAGTCTCATCCACACAGCGCTGTCAGGAGTATGATGTATTTGCACTAACAATGACATATATTACTTCTTTTTTTTGACAGAGTTAAATCAAAATCATTATAAAATATATATAATGTAATATTGGGGTAAATAAATCGCGTTTTAATTTAATTACAGGTGAAATATATGTTCAATAATTAGTACGATATGTTGTTCAATTAGTGGTTGAATTGTATGAGTGTGTGTTTAGTGTTAGCTAGATGGTGGTGGGGAATTGGTTAGGTTAGGTTAGGTTTGTGTTATCTTAGGTTAGATTGTGTTATCTTAGGTTAGGTTAGGTTAGCGTTAGAGTGGTTATTCTAAAGGCGAAATTAACTGGGGTGTCTAATCTTCATATCATTAATAACTCTAAAAGAAAAATCACTATTATCACCTCTAACAAACACACACACACACACACACACACACACACACACACACACACATCTACACAACCAATCATCAACCACAAGTAATATCAATAACTTGGTCACATAATTACAAACAAACACGACTTGTGAACAGATAAATTTTCCAATTGTTTGTACAACTACCATAAAAGTTTGTGTGGTGTTCGGGTTTGTTTGTGTTCGCGGCTATAAAACAACATAGTGTACTTTTTAGTTTAACCTTTGTTAAAAATAGTACACGTGAACAAATAAAAGTGATATATGTACAGTTTCCGATCACGTGAAGAATTGGCATCCCAGTTTATTTCACGTGATGGTTAAAATTCCTAACTTTAACCTAAACTAACCTAATTTAACCTAACCTAACTTAACCCGATGAATAAGCACCCTAACCTAACCTAATTTAACCTAACCTAACTTAACCCGATGAATAAGCACCCTAACCTAACCTAACCTAACCTAACCAGATGATTAAGCACCCTAAAGCCAACCCAAATCTAACTTAATCTAACTTAAACGAACCTAACCTGACGATTAAAACATCCTAACCTAACCTTAATGTTTTAGTGAGGTGTGTAACCCAGTGTTAGAAATTTAGCTCAGGAAATTCGGACATCCCGTTAACTGCACTGGTTAACTACTAACCTGGAAAAGGTTCTGGGGTTAATATTCAGGTTCTCAGTTATTTCCAGGTTATAAAGTAGATTATATCATGTAAAATAAATGTGGGATAAAGAAGAAGGGTAGAGAGAGAGAGAGAGAGAGAGAGAGAGAGAGAGAGTAGCACAACGCTAAATAGGTTAGGGTATTTTATTAAGTGTCCTCCATAAGGTATTGGGCCAGCTGTTTCAGGTTTAACAGTGAAAATTGCAATGCAAGGACTGTGGAGTTCTGTGAGTATTCTCTCCGTGGGATTTGTGTTTTCAGTCCATCCTAGGGAAAAAAAATATTGGTTGTTTACATTCTTGGTTCGTATCTAGCAAAAATTTCGTCTTTGTTTTCATGTTTGTGTTATGATTTCATGTTGTCCAGATGTTTAGCTTTTGTTGTGGGTTCTCATACTTATTTCATATCTGGCAAAAGGTCTTGTTTCTGTACAGGAGACAGAGGTGATTTAATTTTCCACACGTCTGCCTACGATTCTCTGGATGTTGTTTTTTTTTAATTCACATCCAGTAAGATATCGTCTCTGTTACCCTCCTGACATAAATCATTACAAGTTATCTATATTCACTTAATCTATTTTTAAGGAGGTGAGTTTTCTTCTCGAGTCCTATCTAGTAAAAGGTCATCTTTGTTCACTTGAAGGCAAAACTAAACTCCCGCTAATACTTGTTCCACGCTATTCGATGCTCACTTGCTCCTGCGCTATTCTTTGGGAGGTTGACATTCTTGTTTACACGATACTGAAGTAAGGCATCGCTTCCCACACTTCTCATCTGTAGGAAGTTTAATATTCAATACGTATGAAGTAAAATTTTTTTATATTTTTGTTTATACGACACCGAAATAAAGTAGCTTACCGCTGCCTGCACTTTTATCCTCTTTGTGAATTCTCCTCTCGAGTCACATCCAGCAAAGGTTGTGTTTTTGTTTATATTCTGACAGTAACACAAGTTCGCATTTCCTGCACGTCCGGATCATATTCTTTGTCAATCCTGTTTTCGCTTGAGAT
>NW_024756871.1:4374685-4384685 GCF_018991925.1 Homarus americanus
TAACTTTTTTTGACTCGTGAGGGAAAACTTGACGTGAGGATTAGATAGAGTTAAAACTAATCACCTAGTTAAGGGTAGTTTAAGGGGTGATAAGGGCGTCACAAATTAAATAGGTTGATTCGATGGATATAACAACGGATTAGAGAGATTATTAATAATTAGTTTTTAATTATCAGTGATTATGGTAATAATGACCTCTGATGTTTAGAGCTGGTGGGGTGGAATGGGGAGGATGGGGATGAATGATGGGAAGAGGGAGGGATGGGAAGGGGAATTTGTTAGGTAGGAAGGGGATGATGCGTGGGGAGAAGTAGGGTAAGAATGGGGGAGAGGAGATTGCTGGGGAGAGTGAAGGTAAGGGGAGGATATTAATGGGGAAATGGAGGGTTGGGAGAGAAGGATTGATGGGGAGAGGGTGAGGGGAGAGGAGGATTAATGGGAGGATACCAAGGGAAGACTTTCAGGAGAGAGGGGAAGGGAGGGAGGGTGGCAGGGGTTGAGGGTATAGGTATGTAATGATATATAGGAAATGATGGATAAGTAAGAGAAAGATGATGTATATATATGTGGCTGAGTGATATGTAAGTATATATCTTGACTGATCATTCTTGTTGGTCACCAGACACACATTAACTCTCTCTCTCTCTCTCCTCACACACACAACATGATTGACAACCCTAGATAGATTCATTTCCTGACTTGATTTCCCCCTCGTTAATGTATGTATGTATGTATGTATGTATGTATGTATTATTTCTGCTAATCTTCTCTTCTCTTCTCTTCTCTTCTCTTCTCTTCTCTTCTCTTCCGTTCTTTCATTCACTATGTTATTCACTTCCTTTATTTATCACCTCATTCAATTATCCCCCACGTTATCATTTTCCCCTTCTTCTTCCTCCATCACCTCGTTTCCTCCTCCTCTTCTTCCTCCTAGTCTTCTTTTATCACCTCATTTATTCTTCCTCCTCCTTACTCACCTTCCTTACGGCTCCCTCATTCTCTCTACACTTTCCTTCCCCCCTGTGATTATTATCGTGGATTGTCTCTTATGCCCCTCGTTATCAGGTGGTTTTTCTTCGTCTTCTTTCTTCCCGTTTGTCTTCAATTATCGTTTTATTTTGTTTGTTTATTTCTTTTTCTCTCCTTTGTTGTTATCTTTCTTCATTGAGTTCTCCCTTCGTTATCTTATTCTTTGAGTTATTTCCACCCTTCTGTCTCTCTCTCTCTATCTCTCCTTCCAACCTCTCTCTCTTTCCCTCCTTCCCTCCAACTATCTCTCTCCCTCCTTTCTATCCATCCTCACTCTCTCTCTCCCTTCCCTTCTTCTCTACTTTCTCTCTCTCTCTCTCTCTCCCTCCTACATACATCACCCATCACGTTTATTCCACCGATTAACCTCCTCTTCCCCTACCTCTTCTTCCCATTCTCCCCCTCTTTGCTATATCCACCTTAATTATCCCTTCTTATTTATAATCTATTTGTACCTACCTCTCATTCTCCCCCTCTTCCGTAGGGACCTGAGACCTTTCCCTCTTTATCTTCTCTGTGTCATTTATCGCCTTTATTCAATTTTGCTTTAATGGAGTAGAAGTGATTGTCAACGAGAGACCCAGAATGGTAAGAGTGAAAGGTCAGGTGTAAAAAGTAATTGTCAAATGGTGTCCAGACCGTCAACTCTTGTAAGTTTTGGCCCATAAAGCAATTAGGATCACCTGAGTATTAGACAGATTCAGTTTATTTCACCTGAGGGCAATTAGAATCACCTGAGTATTAGACAGATTCAGTTTATTTCACCTGAGGGCAATTAGAATCACCTGAGTATTAGACAGATTCAGTTTATTTCACCTGAGGGCAATTAGAATCACCTGAGTATTAGACAGGTTCAGTTTATTTCACCTGAGGGCAATTAGAATCACCTGAGTATTAGACAGATTCAGTTTATTTCACCTGAGGGCAATTAGAATCACCTGAGTATTAGACAGATTCAGTTTATTTCACCTGATGATTGAAACACCTTAACACTAATATAACATAACCTAGTATAACCTCACCTGTCTCTTTGTCTCTCCCTCTGTCTCCCTCTGTCTCTCTCCCTCTGTCTCACTTCATAACACACACACACCCACCCTCCTCCAGAACTAACTATCTTAATTAAGCCTTGAAGAAGAGGGCAAAGTTTTCACCCCAAACACATTCCTAAGAACTCACGTTTATTTCTCCTAAGTCTTCCTTTACGTCAGATCCGAACGCAAACTCCCCTCATCTCTCTATCTCCCCCTCACCCTCACTCCCCCTCCTCACTCGTTTCCCCCTTCTCTCCCCTCTCCTCCCCACTCACCCTCCAATTTCACCTTTCCTTTCCCTATTCCCCCTCTCAATTTACCCTCATAATCCCTTCCCCCCCTTCCCTCTACACTCACAATCCTCCCCTTCCTACTCCTCCCCTCTTTCTCTTCTCCCTCCCTCCCTACTCCCCTTACTCCCCCCTCCTTGCCTTCTAATGAACCAGTAGATCTTCCTGGCTGTGATATGAAGGTGTGTTGTGACCTAAAACCTTTCTTTCGTTATTATTGCCGAAAATTTTCCATCATCTCTATATTTGCATGTTGGAATTAATCAGGTGGCGGAATTTGTGTGATAATGGGTTAAGGCGATAAGAGCAGCGATGTATGGAGAGAGAGAGAGAGAGAGAGAGAGAGAGAGAGAGAGAGAGGAGGTAATTCTTGTAACCCCAATCCAACATTTTTCTTTTCATTTGTGTTTTAGTAATTTAATTTTAACTCTCTCTCTCTCTCTCTCTCTCTCTCTCTCTCTCTCTCCCCCCTTGCCCTTAATCTATGCCATAATTTTAGCTGACAAGGACAGTCATAATATAAGCTCAGCTGAGATTAAAAGCCATAAAGCTTGGTTAGACAGCTAAGACCAGGTCCCCCTTCCTCAGCTTATTACTGTGTAGCTGATGTTGACAGCTTAGTCGACCTAAAGCTGAAGGAGATGATGGTAGTGATGATGATGTTGACAGCTTATTATATTGACTGATTTTGAGGGTGATGAGGATGATGATAATGATGGTGATGATGATGATGATAATGATGATGATGACGATGATGATGATGATAATGATGGTGATGAGGATGATGATAATGATGATGATAATGATGATGGTGATGATGATAATGATGATGATAATGATGATGATGATGATGATGATGACGATGATGATGATGATGATAAAGTTGATGACTATAAAATTATTAGTAGTTATCATAGTAATAATGATAATAATAATAACACAAACACACTCACTCACTCACTCACTCCCTCTCACTCCCTCTCACTCCCTCTCACTCCCTCTCACTCACTCCCCCTCCCTCCCTCACTCAGATCATTACGGTAGCATCAGCAGTGAGACAGTCAGGTCACAGTGGTACATCTCACTGCTCGACCTCAGAATAACCTGGTTGGAATATTAAGCAGGTAAATAGCGGAGACCAGGTAGGAGAGCGGGAGGGGGGAGTGGAGACCGGGAGGGGGGAGTGGAGACCGGGAGGGGAGGGTGTGGGGTGGGGAGGAGGGAGTGAGGAGAGAAGGTGGGCAGAAGGAAAAAGAGAGGAAGTGAGGGGGAAGGAGGATTACGAGGAAAGGGAGGGAAGAGGAGAGCAGGATGTGGGCAGAGAGGAGATAAACAGATTGTGGGTGAGGGTGAGTCTCTCTCTCTCTCTCTCTCTCAGCAGCTCGTTGGAGTTTGGCCACAAGAAGCCTCCAGCCTGAATATAGATGGCATCATGATGATAAGAAAATGGAGAGAGAGAGAGAGAGAGAGAGAGAGAGAGAGAGAGAGAGAGAGAGAGAGAGCCACAATACAATGAGTGTTTGTTAGGTTTTGTCCTGTCCACAGGGGCCATTAACGATGCTGTCACCTCTCAAAACCAACCAAAGATCTTTTTTCCCCCTTTTTTTCCCCTCCTCTTCCCTCGACTAACTCACTGATCTATATTCTACACACAGCCGGACATTAGAGATCTATGGGAACTTCTTTCACTCTTTTGGAAACATTTTGCCGTTTTTTGTTTTTATTCCCCAAATATGATTAAAATTGTGGTCTTCTGGGATATTTATATAGTTCGTATAATCTCTTTACACACAGGAGATATGGCTGTTGATGGATATATATGATGTATTTGTAATAGTTTCCCCTGTGTCTCGTCTCCGTTTTTCATTTCATCTTTTATCGGTATTAAAACTAGTTCAAAGTTAGTTAGTCTATTAATATTATCACTTATGTATAACTTTCATATAGATAAATGACCTAAACACTATTGAACGGATATATTCAATAGTTACCCCTTTAGTCTTTCTCCCGTTTTTCATCCATTCTTCATAATTCTCCCATAAATAAAATACCTACCAAAAAACATACCCTAGTAGAGAATTACATACCTGTATTTTGATAAGGTTACAGATATAGCAAGTCCTGTATTCTTGCTGGGTAGAGGAAGCAAGCCGCCCTCACCACCTACAGAACTACCCTTGCTTTTCCTTTGTTATTTTTCTTGCCGACCTCAAGCACTACCGAAGCTTATGTCACCTTTAACCTCAACACACCGGGGCACCTGCTCACCTAATTAGTCGTCTACTGTATACTCCAGCCTTGGGGGGGGGAGAGATGTTGATGTTGTGTTAGTGTGCTTCAACAACTATGAGGTCTTGATGTTCTGTGCTTCAACAACTATGAGGTCTTGATGTTGTGTCAGAATGTATTAGTGCATTAGTCAACGATAACTATATTCTCAATCTAATTATGTACAGTCATGTACCTCACATGTCATTAGAAGTTTTCTCATTTTTAACCCGAGTAACACAACCCCCCCCCATCACCCCCACCCCTCCCGCACACTCTCTCTCCCTCCACCCCCTCTCCCCCATCCCTTCTCACAAATTAAATTATCTCTCTCTCACTCTCGCCTCCCTTTCCTCTTTCTCTTTGCTCTTTCCTGCCCCCTTTCATCCAACCTTAATATCCCCACATCACTAACTCCCTCTACTCCTCCCTCCCCACTCTCCACACACACACCCCCACCACCACTCCCCCATTCTCTATTCCCTCCTCAGAAAACTCTATGTGTTGGCCCCCCTCCCCCTTAAACAAAAAACAAAAAAAAACTCCTCGTGTGTCTGGTAGTGCTGTAAGCCATTTCTGCATCATATATGACCTTTCTTGACCCTGTGTTGTGTAGTCCGTGGAGGTAATGTGGATGAAAAGAAAGTTTATTAAGTCTTTAAGGAAAAACTGCATCCTTGAAATTCCTTTTAAGGTTGTAACATGTCTGGTAATGAGATTGTATTATGCAGAGGGAGAAAAGAAACTGTGTAGAAGATAGAGTTTATCCCCATTTCTCCTTTCTTTCCTCTCTCTCTCTCTCTCTCTCTCCTTTCCCCTACCTTACCCTCTTCCCCTGTTCCCCTTCCCCACTCTCCTTCTCTTCCCCACTCTCATCCCACCCGTCTCCCTCTCTCGCTCGCTCACACCCTCTCCCCCTCCCTCTCTCCCTCCTCACCCCTTACACCCTCTTCCCCTCCCCTCCCCTCTCCCCCTACCTCCTCTCTCTCCCCTCTCCTCTCTTCCTTTTCTCCTCTCCCCGTCCCCTAAAAATACAACTTGTTACCGTCTCGACAATGGTGTTGTTCCGAGTAAAGTGTTGTAGTTTTTCTTGTCCTTCCTCTTCCTTTTTCCCTCCCTCCAACATCCTCCTTCCTTGTCCCTTGCCCCTCCATGTTTCTCCTCCTCCTTCCCCTTCCCACTCTATCTCTCTCTTCCTCCTTTCTCTCTGCTCCTTCCTTCTCTCTCCTCACTCCTCCTCACAACCCCTCCCCCACAACCTTCCCTCCTCCCTCCCTCACAACCTCCCTTAACCTCCCACAACTCCCTCCTGCCCCACCCCTACCTCCACAACCCTCCAAAGTTCTCAAATTTTAAAACAAACTTAATTTAAACTTAATCTGATCACAACTTGAACTTTAAGCTGGGCGAGGCAACAGGAGAGGAGGGTGAGATGGTCGGGGGAGGAGTTAGAGCTTTAAAACTTAACCTTACATCATAAAAGTCGTAGGATTTGTTGGGTGTAAAACTGATATATCGTGTTGCGTTTAGTTAAGTTAGGTTAGGCTAGCTTAGGTTAGGTTAGGTTGAAGTTAGTTAGGGTTAAGTTAGGTCATTTATACAATGGTATTTATTCATTAAGGTGAGAGAAAAAGAGATAGAGAGATTGTTAAAGATCTTTAGTGTGTTCTTATGTCTCGTTTATAGAGATAATTTGGTTATTTTGGGGTTATTGGTGGTTTTTTGTGTCTCTAAATGGCACTATTTGGCACCTGTTACTTTGGCACTGCATGGTATATTGGTGGCACTGCATGGTACATTATTGGCAGTTCATGGTACATTATTGGCACTTCAATACTACATAAGAAATTCTATTTTGAAAATTACTTAAAAACGCCTACTTACTTTACAATACTACTATCAAAAATCTATTTACTTACAATGCTACTTAAGAAATCCTACTTATAAGATTTACTTCTACTTAAGAAATCATAGTTACTTACAATATTTCATAGAACATTATACTTAGCTAAAACATTACAATGAAAGCATAGAAGAAACGTGGGGAGAGAGAGAGAGAGAGAGAGAGAGAGAGAGAGAGAGAGAGAGAGAGAGAGAGAGAGAGAGAGAGAGAGAGATTAAGAATTAAGAGAATTTCCAAAGAGAAGGAGAAGAAAAAGAGAAAGATGCACAGAAGAGGCTAACGAACCTTGGTCTGAGGTGAATGCTGAGTGTGTTGCCCCACCCCGCCACCAATACCCTACACCCTCTAGTCTACACCCTCATACCGCCCACCCACCACCCTCTCCGCCCACCCTAACCAGCCACCACGACCACAGATTCCACCCTACACACACACTCTCTCTCTCTCTCTCTCTCTCTCTCTCCTACGCAGTTGTAAACACTAAAATATGCCTCAACAGACGTAACAATGGCGGCCCATCAACACCTCCTCTCCATTACTGCCTCTCTTGTGCCTGAACTCCTCCTATCTGAGGAGGGGGAGGAGGGGGAAGAGGGGGAAGAGTGGCGAGGAGGTAAAGTTGGAGGAGGAATAGGAGGAAGAGAGGGGATAGAGGAGGAGGGAGGAAGAAGAGTTTACGCTTGGTCACTTGTACGAAAATTTCACCGTTCTGTTTACGTTTTCTGAGAAAGAGGAAGAGGAGGAGGAGGAAGAAAAAGAGGGGGATGAACAAGGGGAGGAAGAGGAGGGGCAGGAGGAGGAGGAAGAGGAGTAAGAGGAGGAGGAGGAGGAAATACGAAACAGAGAGTGTTGGCAATAAACGTTTCTGTATTGTGTTGGCAGGAAGAAACGTTACTTGGAGAGTGTTGGCAGGAATGTTGTCACTTAAGGAGGAGTGAGCAGGAGTAAGGGGGGAGGGAGTGAGTGGTTGGCCGAGAGTGGAGTGAGAGAACATTGATCCTTCACTCCCGGGGTCAAGTTATTACTCATGGTAGAGTATAGGAGTCACGCGACGACCTGGTGAACTGAGAGAGAGAGAGAGAGAGAGAGAGAGAGAGAGAGAGAGAGAGAGAGAGAGAGACCCTCACCGTACACACACACACACACACACACACACACACACACACACACATTAGAGTGGTAAAATATGTGACTTCCTTATTACAGGTTATCACATTACAAGGCTTTTAAACCAGCCTTTCCATTACCCCCACACAGCACACTTTTAACCCGTCCACCTTACCTGTCCACTTTACCTGTCCACCAAGAAGACTTCAGATAATTACAGCCTCTTAAAAGACTACAGTAACTCAGGTGTGTTGTCTGGTTAATTAAGGGACTACAGTTTTAATTTAATTTTTGTTGTAAATACAGGTACAGGGGATTACAGGTGTTATAAACTGTATTTTAATGTTCTTGTGTAATTTGATGATTTTTTAGTTTATTTGTTTAGAATGAAGAGCGTAGTTACAGGTACAGTTACAGGTGTAGTTACAGGTACAGTTACAGGTACAGTTACAGGTACAGTTACAGGTAGTTACAGGTGTAGTTACAGGTACAGTTACAGGTGTAGTTACAGGTACAGTTACAGGTACAGTTACAGGTACAGTTACAGGTGTAGTTACAGGTACAGTTACAGGTACAGTTACAGGTACAGTTACAGGTGTAGTTACAGGTACAGTTACAGGTACAGTTACAGGTACAGTTACAGGTGTAGTTACAGGTGTAGTTACAGGTACAGTTACAGGTACAGTTACAGGTACAGTTACAGGTGCAGTTACAGGTACAGTTACAGGTACAGTTACAGGTACAAAGATTTCGCAACGATAACAGTATACCTACGTCACAGTACCGGATCAATATGTTAACACTATCACGTAACACCATCTTAAACACAGGTAAAGTCAAGGTACTAATTACTTTCACTTACTCCAAAATTATTTACCAATTGCCTTATCTTTCTGATCTTATGAAATTGACCAAAACTTGTTATGTGTGTGTGTGTGTGTGTGTGTGTGTGTGTGTGTGTGTGTGTGTGTGTGTGTTAGAAAATATAACTGACAATTTACCCACACCTAACCTAACCCAACTTAACCCAACTTAACATTAACCTAACTATACCATTAACCTAACTTGCAATTAACTTAACCATTAACCTAACTTTACCATTAACCTAATCTAACCTAACTAAACCAGGAATATTAGTTCGAATCAAGTTCCGGGTTCTGTTTTTGAGTGTCATTAACCCTGATTTTAATTACAGGTCGCAGTAATGATGACAGAGGGCAATATGGCGGATAAATTAGTCAACATATGTTAGTTGATTTTTTTTAGTGTTAATCAATATTAGGTTTGATTAACACAACACAACACAACACAACACAACACACCATAACATAACATAACATAACACACCATAACATAACACAATCCTCCAGGTAGCGTAAGTATGTATAATTATTCACTAAAATAACCTTCACGTTGTCTTTAATTCAATATTTGTTGTAATCTTTATCTTAAGAAGCATATATGTATTTTTTGGTGAGTCTACTGAAATATTAATTATGTAATATCTGTATTTTCAGGGAGACAGACAGACAAACAGACGCTCGGATATTTAGGAGAGTGTAACTGGCACTATAGGAGGCCAGGTAAGTATAACTGGCATTATAGGAGGCCAGGTAAGTATAACTGGCACTATAGGAGGCCAGGTAAGTGTAGGTGGCACTATAGGAGGCCAGGTAAGTATAACTGACACTATAGGAGGCCAGGTGAGTGTAACTGGCACTATAGGAGGCCAGGTAAGTATAACTGGCACTATAGGAGGCCAGGTAAGTATAACTGGCACTATAGGAGGCCAGGTAAGTGTAGGTGGCACTCAATGGGAGGCCAGGTAAGTGTAGGTGGCACTCAATGGGAGGTAATCGTAGTAGTAGTAGTAGTAGTGCCAGAAAGAAGGTGAGGAGGGGGGGGGGTGGTCGCTGCAGGCACTTAGAGGCGAAAGGCGGCACTGGCACGCGAAGGCAACACTCGGGATTGAAAAAAAGAGCTAATGGCTGCACACAGGAGACAAATAAACAGGTAGATAGAGAAAGAGAGTGAGAGGTGAGATAAAGAGAGAAAAGGATGAAAGAGAGAGAGAGATAATTAGTTTTAGAGAGAGAGGTGAACTAAAGAAAGAAAGAGTGAGAAAGAGAGAGAGATAATTACTTTTAGAGAGAGAGATGAACTAAAGAAAGAAAAAAGAGAGAGATAGATAATTAGTTTTAGAGAAAGAGAGAGAGAGAGAGAGAGAGAGTAAATGTTAATATATCTTGCTCACACTGGCAGAAACCTTCATCTACAGAAACCTTTCCCCAAAAACTATTGTAAATAAGAGAGGATCGCGTGATGACCACTAACCAAACATTACTGGGCCGGTGGAGAGCGATCAATGC
>NW_024756871.1:4389685-4532185 GCF_018991925.1 Homarus americanus
ATACTGATGACAAATTATGCACACTGAGTTCCTGCTGCACGCTACAATCACACTAGCTGACGTCAGGTAACTCAAAATAGCTGACGATAGGTAACTCACTAGATGAAGATAGGTAACTCACTAGCTGATGACAGGTAACTCACTAGCTGACGACAGGTAACTCACTAGCTGACGATAGGTAACTCACTAGCTCATGACAGGTAACTTTGTGTGTATGACCTAAATCTCTAACTCAGCTGTTATCATTGCTATTACTGACTCACCCAGCTGTTATCATTGCTATTACTGACTCACCCAGCTGTTATCTTGCTGTTTCTGTCTGAACTGCTTTACTTACGAGAGGAAATAAATACCGCTGCTATACCATTCTTCTCTCTTAGCGCCCACAGTCCTTCTCTCTGTTGTCTTGGAGGGGCAGCCAAGCATGTGATGATGTCTTGGTGCTTAGTATTCATCAAGACCTCTCACAGCGAATAGGGACCTCTCAGAATGCTCCGTGGCCTCCCAGAACGTAGTATGACCTCCCAAAAAGCAATATGACCTCTCACAGCGAATAGGGACATCTCAGAATGCTCCTTGGCCTCCCAGAACGTATTATGACCTCTCAGAATGCAATATGACCTCTCGGAACGTAGCATAATCTATTAGAACGCTCCACTAAATACATCCACCACAACTCCACACACACACACACACACACACACACACACACACCTCTCGTGCAAAATAAATCACCCAATTACTCAGGCCAAACACCATCTCGGAGACCCATTGGTAGAACTTTGCAAGGCTATTACAGACGTTGATTGACATACAGAGGGAGGAGAAGGAAGAGGCGAGGAGAAGAGGAGAGGAGAGGAGGAGAGGAGAGGAGGAAGAGGAAGAGGAGAGGAGAGGAGGGGAGGAGAGAAGAGAAGGAGAGGAGGAGGCGGAGGAGGAGGAGGAGGAGAAGAACAATAACAATAACAAAAAAATATTAACAAGAAGAACAAGAAAACGAGAAGAAGGAAGAAGAAAGAAGAAGAAGAACAAAAAGAACAAGAAAAAAGAAGAAGAAAGAAGGAAGGAGAAGAACAAGACGAAGAGGAAGGAAGGAAGAGGAGGAGGAGGAATACCTCATCTCTCCATCTAGTCTTCACCTCACCTGTCAGCTCGGTAATCTCCCGTCAGCATCACCACCTGACTGTGTGATCCTTGATTACGGTTTGGCCGCCATGCTTGTGCTGATATTCTCGCTGATTCTTGGCTGACGTTCGGATGGTGGTGGTGTTTGGGCTGACAAGGTGAGATTGTTGGTGGCTTGGCTGACGTTAGAATGGTGGTGATTGGGCTGACAACAAGAGCATATTGATGGCTTGGCTAACGTTCGGGGGGATGCTTGACTGACTGCCATTCGGGTGACTATTGGCTGACACTCAGATGAAGCTTGACGGCTGACTCTTCCACTAGTACTGTTGATAGACACTGAGCTGACGAAATGGCTGACAGTAGGCGAAAATAGTGTATAAAATGTATCTCGTTTAACACTTCAGCAATTTCCATGGATTTCAGTGCCACGTCATTTAGTTTACTATAGTGCCACGTCATTTAGTTTACAGTAGTGCCTCGTCATAGAGTTTACAGTGCCACGTCCCTAGATACATTGTAGTGCCCTTTCTGTATGACGTAGACAACCTGGTAAGAGAGAGAGAGAGAGAGAGAGAGAGAGAGAGAGAGAGAGAGAGAGAGAGAGAGATCAGATATAACGTGTTAGCTTAGGGTCTGGTCTGGGATCAAGGGTCTCTCTCTCTCTCTCTCTCTCTCTCTCTCTCTCCCTCTCTCTCTCTCTTTTTACTATTCACATCATTATCTCTACCACAGTATCATAGCACTTCTATATCATGGCACTTCAATATCATGGCACTTCAATATCATGGCACTTCAATATCATGGCACTTCAATATCATGGCACTTCAATATCATGGCACTTCAATATCATGGCACTTCAATATCATGGCACTCAGTATCATGGCACTTCAATATCATGGCCCTTCAAGACGGCTCACTCACCCTCTCTTATCTGGCATCGTGTTCCTACCTTTCAACTCGTATCAACAACGAGTCCTCCCGCTTTCTCCCGCTTCCTCCCGCTTCATACAAAACTTTCTCATCGACAAACACTTCTCTGGCTGCCTCCGTCTTGGTATTCACTCGTCGGGAATTCGAAGAAAGTTTACGTAGACAGACAGACAGACAGACAGACAGACAGATAGCAACACTACAAGTCACCCCTGCAGTGTGTGTGAGCGTGAGTTATCGACTAGCAATTGGATTAAAACCTCAGATGTTGCACCTACTGGTCAGGTAATTGTTCATAATTGGGAGAACGTGTTGGTTGTCACTTCCTCCCTCCCTCCCTCCTGCAGCCATCCTTCCCTCCCTCCCTCCCTCCCTCCCTCCCTCCCTCCCTCCATCAATCCCGCCCTGCCTCCCTTCCTCCCTCGCTCTCTCCCTCATTATATCTCACTACATGTCTGTGTGTCTGTCTCTGTGTCTGTATATGCCTGGGTGTCTGTAAACTTACCTCCACCGAATCATAACTCTTCTATCGACAGTCACCCACAGAAAGACACAGACAGACACAAACACACACAGACAAACAAACACAGACACCCAAACAAACGCAGACAAACACACACACATTGGTTATCACTCATAACATCAACCTGTCAGCTGTTATATGTAATTTTTAAAATATTACACATATTGCTTTTCATACCTGTTACCTGTCCTTAATTGATAAACCTGATATTGAGTAACGATCATAACCATACAATTTATTCACGTATTTGTTTAGTTATTCATATATTTATTCATTTAGTTATTTATCCTCTTTTATGTTTAATGTTAAAAGTTATCTCTCTATCTTTATCACATACAATATGCACTGTTGTATGATTCTGTATTAATATGTATAGTGAGGAGGAGTGTTGACCTATAGCTTCACACACACACACACACACACACACACACACACACACACACACTAGCCCCCCCCCAAAAAAAAAATACGGCAAGGTTGGAACGTCCTGGAAACCTTTAGGTAACGTTAAAGACACCACTTCACCTTCACCTACTGCAGAGAACCCTTAGGAGAGGCCTCATGGGTACCTACTTCACCTTCACCCACTACAAGAGCAACAACAAGGCCTCCCTGGACTAGGTAACACCAATTTCTTTACGTTCTATTTCCCCCTAGGCGCCAATTTTCCTCCAGTGACGTCAATTTCCCTAATATCTTCCCCTGAGGACAACACGGTAGCCTTATCACTCAGACTGCTAAAGGGAGACTATTTTTAGCTTGTGTTAAGGGAGATTACGTTCAGAGTGCTACAGAGAGCATATGTTCACGGTGTTACAGGGAGCATATGTTCAAGGTATTGCAGGGCGAATACGTCTAGGGTGTTACAGAGAGCATAAGAAACACATGATCAGTCCCGAGTAACATTCACACACTTCTAAGACATTAAAAAGAAACTTACCATCAGAAATCCTTTGTGTGTGTGTGTGTGTGTGTGTGTGCGTGTGTGTGTGTGTGAGCATGATTAACTACACCGTCACCATCACCACCCACCACACCACCCATCACCACATCACCCATCACCACACCACCCATCACCACCCATCACCACACCCATCACCACACCACCCATCACCACCATCACCACACCACCCATCACCACCCATTACCACACCACCCATCACCACCCACCACCCACTCACCACCCATCACCACCCATCACCACCCATCGCCACCCATCACAGAACCTCATCAACAAAAATTGCCATCTTTCCTTGTTGCCTTCTGTATTCTCCCCTCTAATCTAATTACAATTCAATCTTTATTTAATTTCCCTAATTGATTAAGAAAGTTTATATGGGAAGAGGGGGATGATAACTAGATTACTGTGTGGTGGTGGTGGTCGTGGTGGTGGTGAGGGTGGTGGTGGTGGTGGTGGTGGTGGTGGTGAGGGTGGTGGTAGTGGCAGGGTGGTGTGGTGCTGGTGCTGGTGAGGGTGGTGGTGGTGGTGGCGGTAGTGGTGAGGGTGGTGGTGGTGGTTGTGGTAGTGGTGGTGATGGTGATGGTGGTGATGGTGGTGGCTATTATTTTAGGCCAAAATATTCATTAACAAGCAAGTGTTTTTTTTAATTGTGGTGGTGTTTTTAAAGTGTGGGCGGTGGTTTTAAAGAGCAGAGGTAATATAGGACAAGCTACCATGACGCCGAGAACAGTACTTCATCGTGACTTTAAAAACAGCATCACTGATTTGCTTGGCACATCTTCACTACAGTTAATTTCTGTAGTAATTCTATGGTTCCTGTCTGAGGTACACACAACACGAAAAAATCCCGGATATTCTTTGCAAATTAATTAAGATTATTAAAGGTAATAATTAATATATTTCGCAAGATTCCTGAAATAATAACATGGGATTTTATTTTATCACCTAATTCATTATCGTACTGTAACATATATACACGTGCTGGCGACCTGTGGTGTAATGGTCAGCATGCTCGCCTCGCAAGCGAGCGGACCCGGGTTCGATTAAACAGCAGTAATTGGGAACCTGGATGTTAATCGATTTGCTGATCGTGTTCCGGGGTAATGGTTGGCCAGTGCAGTTGGCGAGTTGTCCGGTCCTCTCGGACTATTCCTTGACACTGAGTCATGCAGCTCGTTAACTTAGGGTGTGGTTGTTGTGTTGGTAACAGCTTCTACACCTTAAACAAATTCACGCCGGCCATCCTCGTTACACGAGAGGCAACCATTATACAGGTGCACGTAACAGTCATACATAGAAACACCATTTGCTGGTCGACTGCTTGCCTACCTGAGTCACGCGTCGCTCCGGCGTAGAGGAAGACTGAACAAAAGGGACACAGGGGAAAAATAGGAGTTTGTTTTTTTATATCGGTGATGGTGGCGACTACTACCGCTTGACAACATGTTACCTGAAGCGTGTTGAAATTTGTTGTGTATCAGTGTGGAAGGGGTGAGGTAGGGGTGAGGGGTTGTGTGGAAGGGGTGAGGTAGGGGTGAGGGGTCGTATGGAAGGGGTGAGGTAGGGGTGAGGGTCATGGAAGGGGTGAGGTAGGTGAGGGGTCGTATGGAAGGGGTATCGAGGGGGTGAAGGGTTGGGAAGGAGAGGCGTGGAAAGGGTGTGGTAAGAGTCTCGATAATACAGACAGACAGAACTGGTGAATATTTTAAAAGTAAAGACAATCTCTGTAGGCTTTTGTATCATTGTGCATATATGTGATGAAAGCAAGAGAGAGAGAGAGAGAGAGAGAGAGAGAGAGAGAGAGAGAGGAGGTGTGAAGGTTGTGTGGAGGTGTATTGAACTATTGTACCTCAGGGAAGAGATGATGTACCCACTCCACCACGGCCCACCTATTGTCTCAAGCACAGCGGGATAGCTAAGGGTCACAGGAGGTCGTGTGTAAGGACCTACTACTGAAGAAGACGCTGCAGTAGAGTGACTGGCTTTAATTAATTGGTCTATATTTTTTTAAGTCAATGGATTTTATGTATGTTGAGGTTAGGTTAGGTTAGGTTAGATTACATAACATAATGTACCTAACTTAACCTATCCTAATCTAACCTACACAGATTCTCCCTTAGTGAGAGAGTGAGTGAGAGGATGAGTGATAAAATTTGCTCCGTCAGTGACAAGGTAAGTAAGTCAGTTAATGGTAAAAACTATTCCGTCAGTGAGTAGGTAAATCAGTGAATCACATCTACTGAAGACTCTACCAAAATAAGACTCTAGAGGTATATAATTTCAGTAATTCCCGGGTAGAATTTTTAATCTTGAGGTTCCCTATAATTCTGAGTAAATTATAGAGGCAGAGAGAGAGAGAGAGAGAGAGAGAGAGAGAGAGAGAGAGAGAGAGAGACAATACGATATGTTGGTGTAATTTCACCATCTCTCTCTGTCTCTGTTCTCTCTGACCCACTTGCTGAAGCCGTGGGCTGACTATCACAACCTGTGTTTAATACGTTACGTCAGACCCAGGTGGCTGACATCAAGGGCTGACTGGAGCTCTGTGTAATATTTAATGTCCGGGTGATATAGCTGACGCCGTGGTGTGTGTGAGTGTCTGTCTTTCGTAAATAATCAAGACTAGGGAGTTTGAGTCGAGTTATTTAGTTTTTGTTCTGTTTAATTCAACCTAACCTAACCTAACCCATCCTAACCTATCCTGACCTATCCTAACCTAACCTAACCTATCCTAACGTAATCTAACCTAACCTGACCCCTAAAAGTATCAAAACAAAGCCTTGGCTCGATCACCACCAGGGAAGGAAGAGAGGCACCTGTTTCATTCAGCCACAGACAGGTAGACGTGAGGGACTAATTAACACCTACCTGTCGTAATATCATGCTGTCTCGTGGGGTAGGTATGGAAAGGGTAGAGAGGGGGGTAGGGAGGGAGGGGGATAAGGAGGAGGCAGGTAGGGGGTAAGAGGGAGAAGGGGACGGAGGGGAGGGGGATAGGGAAAGCAGTAGGGAGAAGGTGAGAGGGGGTGAGAGGGAGGAGAGGGGGGGTCGTAGTAATCAACTCTGTGTCATGTCTAATTCGGAGGTAGCTATCTTGACCGAGGAGTGGTCTTGGTTGATTATGGCTGAAACAGACCACCAGGGGACCATGAGTAAGGAGACCACTGGAACATGAATTAGACGACCACTACACACACACACACACACACACATACACACACACACACACACACACACTCGCACGCAATTTCAATAAATAGGAAAGTCTAATTACCTGTTAGTTCTACCTGTCTCCTAACAACTGCCTACACCTGTATGTCACTTATTATTATTAGTAGTATTAGTAGTAGTAGCAGTAGTAGTAGCAGCAGTAGTAGTAGTAATAGTAGTAGTAGTAATAGTATTATATAAAAACCCAGTGACAGAAAGAAACAAGAAAACACTTATATCAAACGTGAACAAAATTACATAAAAAGAGGATTTTCTACGTCACGCTTATAATCAAACAAACGAAATTAAACTGTTTACTCTCAAATTTAATCACCTTTTCCCTTGAGTTAGTCCATTTTCATCCTCAGAGGAAAAGTTTCTGTTTGTTGATTGAGAAACACATTAGGTTCGTATCTCGTCCGGAAGCTTATGTTTACATCTGGGGGTCTTATCTCTCCCGGTGGATCCCCTTAATGCGATATCCACGACGAATCAAATATTGAATACCGAAAAACTTTTAGGTGTAGAATGAGGATATAATTGTGTGTGTGTGTGTGTGTGTGTGTGTGTGTGTGTGTGTGTGTGTGTGTGTGTGTGTGTGTGTTTGAGAGAGAGAGAGAGTCATAACGTGGCTTATCTAACCTAACCTTAACCTCACCCTAACCTACCTTAACCTTATCTACCCTTAACCTAACTTAACCCTACCCTAACCCTTCAAACTGGGTCCATTTTTAAGGCCGACATTTCCCTGGATTATCTCAGTTCGTTTTATTGCTCCTAAAAAATTAAACAATTAAAAAATACAATAAACGTTGAGTCGTAAAGATTTATTATACAACATGATTGGAGGAAAGATAATTGTATATTTTATTTCTTTTGTTTGATTCATCGATAAATTGAGAAACTAGCGTTGGTGTTCATTCTTTTCTTTCAGTGTTAAGTAGAGAAGTGTTAACTATTACTTATAGTCGTTAAGTTAATCAAAACACCTAAAGATTAACCACTCTAGTTTATTTTAACTTGAGAATTAATCACTTAAATGTTAACGTAATCTAACTTAACCTAATTTGACCTGACCTAACTTAACCCAACTTACCCTAACCCAACTTAAGCATCCAGGGGGGTGATTTGGAATATCTAATCATCAAATTTAATACACAAGCAGGGGGAGAGAGGAGGAGGGGGAGGGGAGGAATTCAGGTATTCTCAGTAATTCCCTTTTCACTGTGTCTCTAGGGTGTTATACAACGTTATATGGGAAGTCGTAAAAAACACAGTAGGAATTCTTATTAGTTTCCTTAATACTGGAGAAGAATTTTTCCCTTATATATAATAGGGGTGGGGGGGGTGGTGGGGGTGGGAGGGGGTGAAGTTCGTGACGTTTATGGACTTTTTTGTTTATAGTAACCAGCAACAACCACAACAACAACAATTATAGTAAAAATAACAACAACTACAACCACAATAACAACAATTACAATTACAACAATGAATACAATTCTCTCCATCTACGCCTTCCCTCCCTCTCTATCTTTTTTCCTTCCCTCTCTCCCTCCCTCCCTCCTTCTCTCCCTTCCTTCCCTCCGTCCCTCTAACCCTCCCTCTACCCAGCACTCTCTCCTACCTATCCCTCCCTCCCTCCCTCCCTCCCTTCCTCCCCAAGCACTCTCTCTTCCTCCCACTATCCCTCCCCAAGCACTCCGGTCCTCCATCCCTCCCTCCCTCTACCCAAACACTCCCTCCCTCCCTCCTTCCCTCCACCCAGTACTCCACTAAGCCATCACGCCGCGCCATTACACTCTGGCTGCGACGAAAGTTAAACTATAATTTTCATAGTGACTCAAAATGGTTCACAAAAATGCCGTAAAAGGCTGAGACTGGGAGGCCACATTGGGAGGCCACACTGAGAGGCCACACTGGGAGGCCACACTGGGAGGCCACACTACTAAAGGTAATAAAAGTCCACCGCCTTGACTAAAACAAAATCTCAGAAAGTCTTAAGTCTTTTTTGGGGGGGTCTAAGTATTGATGAGATCGTATGCAGTCTTAAGGTAAAGTCTCAGAGTGATTTTGGTGGTATTAAAGTCTTAACGTAACCTAACTTAACGTAACTTAACCTGACACAACACACACCACACCACACCCCCCCCCCAGGTAACGTTAAGGTGTTTAATCAGGTGAAATAAATTAGAATGGCAAATCTACATGTGATGTGATATTAAGGTAAACATGAATAAAATATCAACATTGTCTCCCTCAACAAGCCAATGAACTCTTATTTTACAATGAATAATTTCTCCTGAGACGATGAATAAGAAAATTAGGTATATACATTATTAATCATCGCCGAGTGAAAAGTTTGGTTCGTGTTTCTTTCATAATTTTTTTTTTTTAATAATTTATTTTCTTATCTCGTGAGGTGGTGTGTAGGACGGCCAATGTTGGGAAAATTACCACGAACAGAACAGCTATATTTAAAGATACAGTATCAACAGTTCAAAGACACATACGAATAGCTCAAAGACACATACCAACTAAAGACACATACCAACAGTACAGACACACATACCAACACATACGAACAGTTCAAACACCCATTCAACCACTCAAATGCCTCAAGTGTCTAAAATTTACTAGCATTCGTAATTGGACATAAAAACACACTTAACATACTGAAGAGAGAGAGAGAGAGAGAGAGAGAGAGAGAGAGTATATACATTTCTCATTTGCATTTTGTGGCGTCATCAGGTGAAGGAAAAAAATTATATAGTAAAATATTCAGTAATAAAATACATTATATATTAAGTAGCGGCTTTTGGTCTGGTGGTAGAGAGGTAGTGTGGTAGAGAGGTAGTGTGGTAGAGAGGTAGTGTGGTAGAGAGGTAGTGTGGTAGAGAGGTAGTGTGGTAGAGAGGTAGTGTGGTAGAGGGGTAGTGTGGTAGAGAGGTAGTGTGGTAGAGGGGTAGTGTGGTAGAGGGGTAGTGTGGTAGAGGGGTAGTGTGGTTGATAGGCAGTGTGGTAGAGAGGTAGTGTGCTCTCTTGTCTCCCCCCTCTCTCTCCCCCTCCCCCCTCTCTCCCCCTCCCCCCTCTCTCTCTCACCCCCTCTCTCTCACCACACACACACACGCAGCGGTGAGATATACTTAAGTAGGCGGTAGAGCTGAAGAGATAAAAAGCTATTATGTTTAGCTTTATGAAGCCTTTTAGCCGTTTTAGCTGAAGGTGTGTGTGTGTGCGAGAGAGAGAGAGAGAGAGAGAGAGAGAAGAGAGAGAGAGAAGAGAGAGAGGGAGGTACCACTGTATCAAGAGGCACCACCATCCACCTCTTCTTTCCCTCCCTCTTCTATTCCTCTTCCTCTTCCTCTTCCTCTTCCTCTTCCTCTTCCTCTCCTCCCCGTGACTCTTGCACTGCATGTTAGCGCCAGATTAAGAGGTAATGAACTGGGAATTGGGAAGGACAAGATTAACACAGAGATTAATTAATTTAGGAGGTGTGTCGGAGTAGCCAACACACACACACACACACACACACACACACAGCCACCATTGTGTTTCATCTCTAACTTTCTATCTATTTCTGTATTTCTCTCTCTCTCTCTCTCTCTCTCTTCTTTCTCTTATCTCTGTGTCTTTCTTTAATCTTTGGTAAGTCCTTCTTCCAGCCGGTGAGAAAGGGGCTGACGTTATCTCTTTTCTCTCCATTCCTCCTTCCTCCTTACCTCCTTCCCACCCCCATTCCCCTCCCTCCCTTCCTCCCATCCCTCCTTCCCTCCCATCCTCCCTCCCATCCTCTCCCTCCCATCCTCATAAATCCACCTTAATCCCATCTCAGTCAATAAAGGATTACAAATTGCACTCCTGAACAAACGTTAATCATGTACTCTGGCACTGTACAGCTGACTCCTTCACTCTGGCTCAAATGGCAGGTAGAGTCGATTAATCAACTTGAGTACAGGGGTTCGTATGAGACTACTGGGAAGGCTTTGATGTGTGGGTGTGTGTGTGTGTGTGTGTGGGCTCAGTAGTCATGTGTGGTTTGAACGGTGATGGTGTTTGTGTTCTGGTGGTGTGTGTGTGTGTGGTGTGGTTGTGTGGGGGGTTTGTGAGGGAGAGGTTGTGTGTGTTTGTGTAGGAGAGGTTGTGTGTATGTTTGTGACGGTTGTTTTGTGAGGGGGAGGTTGTGTGTTTTATATCTCTGTCTGTCTGTCTGTCTCTGTCTGTCTGTTTCTTTCTCGTGTGCGTCTTTGGTCCGAAAAATCATTGTCATGTCAGTTTTGTTATGTATAAAAGTCAATGTGTACTGGTCCCCCGCCTCCTTCTCCTCCTTCTCCTCCTTTTCCTCCTTCTCTATTTCCTCTTTCTCCTCCTCCCCTCTTACCTCTTCCTCCTCCTCCTCTTATTTCTCTTCTTCCTGCTTCTCTTCCCCCCTCTTCTTCTACTTTTTCCTCCTCTCGTTCTTTCGTTTCCTCCACTTCTTCTTCTTCTTCCTCTTCCTGCTTCTCCTCTTCCCTATTTACTTCTACTTTTTCCCTCTCCTCTTCCTTCTCCTGCCCCCTCCTCCTCCTCCTCCTCCTCCTCATCCTCCTCTAGTCATTATCTCAATTCATTTTTATTCTCTTCCTCATTTCCTCACCTTCCTTCTCTTCTTCCTCTTCTACTTATCTGTCATTTCCTTTCATTTCCCTTCCTCGTATTCTCTACTTCCTCCTCCTCCTCCCCTTCCTGTCCCTTCTCTTTCTCCTCCTCATCTACCTGTTCTGTTCATCCATCCATCCATCCATCCATCCATCCATCCATCCATCCATCCATCCATCCATCCATCCGTCCCTTCCTCAAGCATACTTATTTAAATGTGTTATCAGCCAGGTCAGGTAAGGCAGCCACTCGGCTTACTGAAGGCAGGCCAAAACGTTCCTTTGAAGATATTAATGAACGTTTGCATATAAATTAAGATCTCATTTCTGGAGCCCAAAGACTACTTGATAGTGATTTTTTTTCTGAGGGAACGTATCTGTGTGTGTGTGTGTGTGTTTGTGGGGGGGGGTGGTGTTTTTTTGTGTGTGGGCGGTGGGAGTGTTTGTGTGTGTGTGTGTGTGAAGAGGAGTGTTTGTGTGTGAGGGGGGCAGTGCTTGTGTGTGTGGGTGAGTGTGTGTGTGTGTGTGAAGCGGAGTGTTTGTGTATGAGGGGGTAGTGTTTGTACGTGGAGGAGTGTGTTTGTGTCTGTGTGTGAAGCAGTGTATGTGTTGTGTGGGCGAAGGTGCTTTTGTGTTTTCTGTGCAGTGGGTGTGTTTGTGTATGTTTAGTAGGGTGTGTTTATGTGTGTGGGTGAGTGTTTGTGCATGTGTGGAGAGTGTTTGTGTGCGTGTGGGAGTAAGTTTTCTTTGCAGTAGTGGTTGTTATTGTTGAGAGGAAAGCCGCTGTTTTCTCTGCTACATAAGTCTTTTGGCCCAAGGTGTGATCCAGGGCAGATCAGCTGGGTGTAACATGACGTACAATCACCTGCACTAACACCTGGTACAGTTTACTGGCGCGTTTTGTAAGATGTGGCACCTCTGTGTTTGTTTACATTGTATTAGAACTCCCGGAATGGCCCCTAAGAAACCTCACAATAGTAACCAGAATAAGGACAATAGATAAGCATTCCACAGAATTGCCACATCTCACAAAATGCACCAGTAAACTGTACCAGGTGTAAGTCATCTACACTTAATGCATCAGTCTATGTATACTGAACACCCCACTGTCCCAAAAATAGACGCATTGCAGAGTCAGTAACCGGCTTGTAGGTGTGTGGGTAGTCGTGATAAATATGTGTACTAGAGCCGATTGGAGGTATTGGGTTGAGGTAGGGAGTTACTGGTACGCTAAGTCGATTAAAAATAGGTCATGAGTGTATTGACCGTGTGTGGGAAAGGTTCACAACTTGGGATAATAACAGTTGTTCCTGGAGGTCTTTAGTGTAGATGTCATTAAATCACCACAAACACAGGCTGGGCCCAAGAGGTTCTTAACTCTGATGTAGTCTGAGCTGATAATGAGGTGGTAATGTGTATGTGTGTGTGTTTAGGTTCAAAGGGTTAAGGATGATATGACATTGATTCGTAAGAGCAGAGACGCACTACTAACGCCTTCACTACACAAACACACACACACACACACACACACACTCGTCTAGGAGCTAAAATATTCAGCAGGAGGCACCAGGCTGAGGGAGGAGTGTTGAAGAGTCTTATTACTGTATATGTTGTGGGAGATGATGATGAGTTAGTGAGCTAGCTTCCTCTCTCTCTCTCTCTCTCTCTCTCTCTCTCTCTCTCTCTCTCTCTCTCTCTCTCTCTCTCTTTTTTACATTTTATAAACTTAAGCCAAACGTACAGTCACACATTTCACCCTGGCGCAAGAGTTCACAACTAGTCGCCTCCCTGACTGAGACGTCAACTCGCCTGGCAGACGTCAACCCGCCTGGCAGACGTCACCCCGGCCCGGCAGATGTCACTAGTTCCTGGCGTCTGATATCGTCAAGATAACAACCTCACTAACTGATGTGCTCGTCAGGGTAGCTGGGAGGAAGAGTGTGGTGGTGGGTCAGGAGGGAGGGAGTGTGGTGGTGGGTCAGGAGGGAGTTTGGGGGATTTTGGAGGGTGTGGAGGAGTGGAGGGGTCTTAGAAAGTGTCGGGGAGTGTTTGGGAGTTTAGAAGGGAGCATGGAGTAGTGTGGGTGAGATTTTGGAGTGAGTGGGGAGTAAGAAGGAATCTGGGAGGGAGTGTGGCGTCATAGGAGCCACCGAGGCAGGTCATGTATCACAGAGAGATTCAGATACGATTGATTCTTAGTTTATCTGAAGTGAAATATGCAAGTGGGTCCCTCAGCCTTCAGTATACATAGAGGCAGTCAGGCCTGCACTGCACCCGACAGCCTTCATATCCTAAACTGCCGAGTAAGGTGTCCATTCAGAACTGGTTAGGGGGGTGTGGGGGGGTAGAACGCGGAAACGAACTAATGACCTTTAGAACAGTATACGACTGTTATAGCCACAATTGATCGCCTCACTAGAATGGAAGGAAGATAATATACTGTACAAACGACACTATATTTCCTCCAGCAGGATTCGTACCTAACCTAACCTAACCTAACCTCCACCATCACACACTACAAGATAAACTCACATATACAACATTCAATCATACAAATATCCACACATGACTAACTTACTGACATAAACAAGCCGTCGTTCTATGTCTTGGTTCAGTCGCTTGTCATACTGTGGGTCAGGTGAGCTGGACAGGTGATTTGTTTCGTGTACTGAGAAGAAGGAGGAGGAGGAGCCTTTGTACCTGTCTGTCTACCTGTCTGTCTTTTTCTCTTTCGTTTTTCTTTGTTCTTGCAATATCTCGTTGCGTGTATCTCTCTCTCTCTCTCTCTCTCTCTCTCTCTCTCTGTCTCTTTCTTTTTTTTCCTCCTCCTCCTCGATCTTTTTCTCGTTCTCCTTCACCTCCTCTTGTTATTCCTCCTCCTCCTCCTCCTCTTCGTCCTCCTCTTCCTACATTTATTCTTCCTCCGCCTCCTCCTGTTTGCCTCACCTCCAGTACAGCACTAGGTACCCAGAAGTGCCAGCCTCCCGCTATCTAGTGCCCCTTGAAGGAAGTGCCACGCGGTCTCCATTTGTTGGCACCCAAGAGAAAAAGTGTGAGGGGCTTTGCAGGCACTGAGGCACCATGGGAAGCGGCACTTGTGGCTCTCTGTGCTTCTAGAATGTTAATACACAGAGGGAAAGCAAGAGGGGTGGAGGGGAGGGGAAAGGGTGGAGGGAAGGAAGGGAGCGGAGGAGAAAACTTGGAAAGGGAGAGGAAGAGGAGGGATGGAAGGGGAGAGGAGAAGGTAGGATGGAAGGGAAGAAGGAGGAGTAAGATTAGAAAGGAAGGAAAGGAGCAAGAATGGAAAGGGAAGAAAAGAGTAAGAATGGAAAGGAAAAGGGAGGAAAAATGATGGAAGGGAAAGGGAATGAAGAGAATACCAGGAAGGAAAAGGAAAAATAAATCTAATAAAGGAAGGGAGGAAAATTAAAGCACCAAGGAAGGAAGGAAGGAAAGGAAAGAGAAAGATGAGGATAAGAGTGAAAGACGAGAGGGTATGAGAACCAGGGAAGGAAGGAAGAAAGGGAGGAAGTAGAGGGAAAACACAAACAATGAGAAAGGAATGGAGAGAGACAGAGAGACAAAGAGAGAGGGGAGAGACGGAAAGACAGATACAGAGACATAGAAACAGAGAGAGAGAGAGAGAGAGAGAGAGAGAGAGAGAGAGAGAGAGAGAGAGCATCACAGGAAACCATAAACAAACAGACATAGGGAAGGTAATGATTCGCCCTAATTAATACAAGATCACAGGTGTTCCCAGCACCACTGAGTACCAAACTCGAACCCGGAGCCGAACCCGAATTAGTACCCGAAAACGAACCCGAAACAGAACCCGAAACCGAACCCGAATCCGATACTGAAACTGAAACCGAAAACGAACCTTAAAATGACCCCGAACCCCAAATCCGGATCTCTGGTTAGGTTAGGTTAGGTTAGGTGACAGGGGTTTGAGAGTGTCAAGGTGTAGCTTGAGGTTGGAACCTCCCTAATCAACTTCTTATTACCTGAGCCGACACGAAAGGGACACTTCTCTGTCCTCATAGTGCTGGCCTTACTGTAATCCTCCTCCTCCTCCCTCCTCCTCCTCCCTCCTCCCTCTCCTCCTCCTCTTCCTCTCTTTATCCTCTCCTTTCTTTCCCCTCTTCATCCTCTTGTTCTCTCCCCTTCTTCATGTCCTCTTTACTCATTCATCATCCTCCACACCTATTCCTCTCACCCTTCCTCCTTCTCTGCCCCTTTTTCATCCTAACCTAACTCTAAATCAAGGATAGCCACTTTTGCCCCCCTCAGAAGGTTGTGACGAGAAATTCCCTTAATACTTTTTATGATATAATTCCAGGTTGACACGTTACTTCAGGAAGGTGAGGGGTAAGTATGAAGACAGAAGGTGAGGGGGTGTTATGAAGACAGGAAGGTGAGGGGGTACATTACAAGGTGAGGGGGTGTTATGAAGACAGGAAGGTGAGGGGGGTGTTATGAAGACAGGAAGAGGGGAAGAAGACAGGAAGGTGAGGGGGTGTTATGGAAGACAGGAAGGTGAGGGGTGTTAAGTGAAGACAGGAAGTGAGGGGGGGAAGCAGAAGACAGGAAGGTGAGGGGTGCTATGAAGACAGAAGGTGAGGGGGAAGTTATGAAGACAGGAAGGTGAGGGGGTGTTATGAAGACAGGAAGGTGAGTGGGGGTGTTGCAAAGACAGGAAGGTGAGGGGGGGGTGTTATAAAGACAGGAAGGAGGGGTGTTATGAAGACAGGAAGGTGAGGGGGGGGGTGTTATGAAGACAGGAAGGTGAGGGGGGGGGTGTTATGAAGACATGTATGACCTTTGAGAATTTGTGTTTTATTTATATGTTTGTCTTGGGATGAAAAGTTTCAGTTGAGTTTTATCCTAGAAATGATTTTAAGTAATGTTCTAAAATAGATATGCTCGGTCTCACCATTTCCTCTAATATGTCATGGAAGCCACACATCCACAACATTGCTGAAGCTGCCTCCCGAGAGCTAGGAATGCTGTACAGATGCCGTAGCTACTTCACACCTGAGCAGTTGCTTCAAGTCTATTTTATAAGGGATTCATTCGTCCTAACTTGGAGTACTGCTCTCATATCTGGGGTGGTTCTTCTTCTGTCCAGCTGTTGGATAGGGGGGAATCAAAGGCATTTCGTCTTATTAACTCTCCTCCTTTAGTTGGCAATATTTCTTCCTTTTCTCTTCGTCGCAATGTTGCTTCACTCTCTCTCTTTTACAGGTACTTTAACGGGCAAAGTTTGGTGGATTTGGCATCATGTGTACCGCCGGCAAGGCCGTGGGCTCGTAACACACGTCTTGCTCGAGGTGCCCACCGTTTATCTGTGGATGTCGGTCACACTAGAATAACCCGTTATAGTACCTCCTTCTTGCCTCACACAGCCAAACTGTAGAATGCTCTGCCTTCTTCTGTGATTCCATACTCATACAATGTCCCACTTCAAAAACTTGGTTTTCCGGCATCTTCGAGGTGTAGATTAATATTATCTTTTTCTTTTCTATTTTTAAATTCTTTTTACTCTTATTTTTTTCGCCCCTCAGGCCCCGTTGTGGGTCGATGACCTATGCCTGGGTGGGCTATTCCCCATAAAAAGAAAACAAAAAGTAATTCAGTCTTTAAGTAAAGTTCCTTTGGTCAGTTCACCTTTAAGAGAACTACTTTAAATTTTAGGAGAGGAAGGTAAAGCTAATTTAATAATGGTACACTTACTAATATTAGGACTGTATAATTAACGCTAAATATATACATTACTAATCCTCTTTGTTGATTAATTATTCATGAAGTTACGATACAAAAAAATGGTGTATACGAGGGGTTCTCTCTCTCTCTCTCTCTCTCTCTCTCTCTCTCTCTCTCTCTCTCTCTCTCTCTCTCCAGTATACAGTAGAGGCGTAAAAGGATAATTTGAGAGGGTACAAGTGGCAGAGGGAGACAGGGTGGAGGGTGAGCCTTCATTACTGTGTGGAGGGGCGAAGAGGCTCATCAGAGGTAGAGGGAGGGAGGGAGGAAGTGAGGGAGAGGGAGAGGGAGGGAGGGAGGAGGGCAGGAGGGAGGGAGGGAGGGCGAAGGAAGGAAGGGAGGCGGAGGAAAGGAGAGAGGGAAGGAAGTTGGAGGGACAAGTCTTCATTACTGTGTAGAGGAGGGAAGGAACTCGCTAGAGGCAGAGAGAGGGAAGGCAGGAGAGAGGAGAAGAAATGAGAAGAGAGAGAGGAAGAGGAAGTAAGAGAGAGAAGGAGGAGTGACGAATAAATAGAGTGACAGGTATATATTTACCTTCAGTCGTCAACGTTATTATAAACTTATTACAGAAGTTGTCACGGAAAGAAAACGACTCAATTCTGTTAACTTCAATCAACTTCAAAGGCCACTAAGGGTAGTTTAAGAGCCTGTTGACAAGTGACTAATGTGACCTATAATATTAAAGTTCACCTAAAGGGAACATTAGATACCTGAGCTTATTACACCTTCAGTTTACCTGCAGAGGGAAAAGATTGATTAGGTTAGGTGAGATTTAGTTAGTGTTTGGTTAGGTTAGGTTAGGTTAGGTTAGGTTAGGTTGATTAATCTTGAGGTAAAATAAAAGGGAGATAGAAAAAAGACAGACAGGCAGACAGACAGACATACAGACAGACACAGACAGACAGACACACATACATAGAGCACGCACACACCACTACACTCCTCAGCCACAAATCAAATGAGAACTTTTCAATTAAAAAAAAAATAATAAAATAAAATAGCAATAATACAACACTCTAATATATAGCGTTATATCATCGTATACTCGACCTTAGGGAGTGTCTGCACCTGGCGTGTGTCGCTGTTATATACTGTAATATACTCCTCAACTCAACACAGCAGTAGTACCTGGCTATCACGCTCGCTCTTAATGGACATATTAGTGACTACCTGTACGGGGATATATTATGGAGTATACTGCTTAATATTGGGGTTCATTGAGAGAGAGAGAGAGAGAGAGAGAGAGAGAGAGAGAGAGAGAGAGAGAGAGAGAGAGAGAGAGGGAGGGAGTGTTTGTGTGTAGGGGATATCCTGTTATATTCGCTTTGCTGTTATCCTCACAACTTGTATATATACTGTAAATATATAAAACACGTAAATAAACCTCATATATTCATCTCCAATATATAATCCGATTATATATAACTCATAACTCGTATATATAACTCGTATTTATAATCAAATTAATCCCACGTTACTCCTATTTATGAGAGATTCGAACCCGGGAACCTCTTCAGATTTGGGGGTTGATCTCATGAATCAACACGCTACCAGTCAGCCACTTTACAGCGCCAACATCAACAAGACTTCAAGTGTGGTTCTCCTACTGCCTCGACACCCACCTTCTAGATCAACCTGTAACACACACACACACACACACACACACACACACACACACACACACACACACACACACACACATAAACAGGAAGAAAAAATGGGGCCAAGACGTAGGGTGTTTATTTGAGATAGGTTCTTGAGTCCTACCAAAGAAATAAAGCTCGTAGGTGGTAGCAGGCTGTAGTAGGTACTTGGGGGAGAGAGAAGGCAAGGAATAACACAATGGTTACAAACAAGTCCCTGGCCACCACAACCCCTCGAGAGTCGTGTAGAACAAGACACCCGGCCACACTAAGCAAACAGTTATAGACAGTGTGTGTGTGTGTGTGTGTGTGTGTGTGTGTGTGTGTGTGTGTGTGTGTTGACTCCAGACTATCATTATTTTTCCCTACTCTCAGACTACAAACAGATCTGGATATAAAACTACAGAACAATGATTTTCTACATATTATCAACTACAAAAAAAACTTCCCTAGACATTTCCTTTTTTTTTTCCCTTCCATCTTTACCCTCCAGTAGATCCTCTCCATCACGTCTTGTTGTTGTTAGATCTGAGGGAGGAGAGTGGCGGTGGTTGGTATGCATCATTCTGTCGGTGTTCTTCCTCAAGGGTGATTGGCAGGGACCTCTGAGCTGGGTAACACAGCCAGAGGAGCTCCCACATCTTGTTATGATACGAGGGATTCATACTGCTATACTTCTTTCATCCCATAATTCCCCCCTTCATCCCCCCTAACACCACCTCTATCCCTATACCCCTTACCCTCCTACCCCTATCCCCCTAACCATCCCTCCATCCTTCTAACCATCCCTCCATCTACCCATTCCTTTCCACACTCTGTTGACTTGCTGCCTTGGTTTTCACACTAGGGAGAATCTTTTCTGAAGATTAACCACCCTGTAAATTACATATAAACATTATTATCAAATCCAACTAATAAACGCTTCTATCTAGTATTGAGTGAACATCGGAGGACAGAGCACCTTTGGCAGCTACTTTCACCATTATCCATGACAGTGGTGGAGAGTGGCATAGTCTCCCCTGAGTGACAACAATTTTTAGAAAACGGGACTCACTTTTTTTTCCCACCTCTTCTCATTTTTCCTAACCTGACCTAAGTTTTCCTTTCCCTGGAGATAAAAAAAAAGCGACAGTGTTTCTCTCTCTCTCTCTCTCTCTCTCTCTCTCTCTCTCTCTCTCTCTCTCTCTCTCTCTCTCTCTCTCTCTCTGTCTACCTACAGTACCTACGTCCCTCCACCGTCTCCTCTTGTCTGTCTATCCGTCTACCACTTTTCCCAATCTCAGTCTAAATCACTCTTGACTGATTCGAATTACGTCTAATCAGCATTCGAAATCATTGGGTGATTAGCAGAACAGCCAATCATGTGCCTAGTCGTACACACACATACCAATTACTTAACGCCAGTAAGATTAATGATTCGAGTGGAAATATAAAACGAATGGGTTTATTATTTCCGTTTCTTAGATTGGTTTAGTATGGTTTATATACGTACACTGTCTAGGTTTATATTTTATATTGTATATATACTTGAATTATCCCGACTAAACACGAAATAAACCTTTAAATACATCAATAACTTCGATTAAACCTTGATAAGTCTTCCTAAACCTCAATAACTTCGATTAAACTCACATAAACCATAATAAACCAAAACAATCCCGAATAATCCCGAAATAAACCCTTAAATACATCAATAACCTCCATAACTCCGATTAAACCTCGATAAATCAGAATAAACCTCGTATTGAAAGACACGTCCCCTTTAAGCTAATCTCATTGGACGTAAAACATGTTACTGTGAATCTATAAAAATAATCGGTTCGCGTCTTTTATATTCTGAAGGCTATTTCTCTGAACACATTGAGTTTCTGGTGTGATATTGGTTGCCTACACTGTGTCTCTACACCTACACGGGGTACACATACACACTACATATTTACATACATGCTACATACTTATACACTAAATACATATATATATTATACACACTTACACATCTTTACATTACACATCTACATTCTACACTACTACACACTACACCTACACACACTACACACCTACACACCTACATACTACACACCTACACACTTACATACTTACATACTACACACCTACACACCTACATACTACACACCTACACACTTACATACTTACATACTACACACCTACATACTACACACCTACACACCTACACCTACACACACTACACCTACACACACTACACACCTACACACACTACACACCTACACATACTACACACTTACAAATTATACTTGGCCTCTGTCCCGTAAGGTTTAAAATTGATTAAATCCTCAAAAACATTTACTTAATTATAAAGAAAATAAATTAAATATTTTACTTCTACCTAAGATATTAATTAAAAAACTCAGGTAAATGATTTCTTTCAATAAAATAGAAATAATAATTAAAAAAAGGTGAATATTAGTCTCAGGTAAACCAACTAATTACATGTACCTTTTAATATTTTCCCTCACCTGTAATTTACCACTAAGAGAGAGAGAGAGAGAGAGAGAGAGAGAGAGAGAGAGAGAGAGAGAGAGAGAGAGAGAGAGAGAGAGGGTTGCCTCTCCTCCCGATAGCGAAATGTTCCTTAGTAATTACCAACAGCGTTTCCAAGTGACAGCGACCCGATTGAAAGGTGTCGGGGGAGAGGGAAGGAGAGGGAGGTGAGAGGGAGGTGAGAGGGAGAGGGAACACTTCCTACTGTATTGTGAAGGTGGAAGTGGAAGCTGTGTTTATTATCCTCTTGTCACGGCAGAGAGAGAGAGAGAGAGAGAGAGAGAGAGAGAGAGAGAGAGAGAGAGAGAGAGAGAGAGATGGAGAGATACCTGAAGCGGTGTAATAATATATAGAGAGATATTATAATTAAGTTAGTTTGGCGATCGTTCGTCTGGCGGAGAATTCGTCATTAAGTGGTGTGGTGAAGGTGAGGTAGTGGCGTTCATTATGTCAATGTTGAGGGACAGGTAAGGCGGAAGTGTCTGGTAACATGTTGTGTAATGTTAACTACCAGGTGTGTTGGAGTGTGTTGTGGGGGTTAGAGTGTGTTGGTGTGTTGGAGTGTGTTGTGGGGGTTGGAGTGTGTTGTTGTGTTGGAGTGTGTTGTTGATTATGGTGGTGGGGGTTGGTGGTCTTGTTGGTGGGTGTTGTTGGTGTAAGTGGCGGTGGAGAAAACAAACATTAGATTACCCTAGAGAGAGAGAGAGAGAGAGAGAGAGAGAGAGAGAGAGAGAGAGAGAGAGAGAGAGAGAGAGAAGAGAGAGATTTCTCCCTTTGGTTCAATAAATATGTGTCAGTACCCCTAATGTCTTATATATGTATCCGGTAATGTATGTATATCCATGCATCTCTAGACACATATAACCCCCTACTCTCCGCCACCCCCTCCTCCTTCCACGTCCCTCCCGCCCCTCCTGTTCCCTCTGCCCTCACCCCACTCCCTCCTCCATTCTCTTACCCGCCCCCATTCCTCCTCTCCCCTCCTTCCCGCCACCTCCCCCCCTCCTCCACTCACCTGCCCACCACCCCTCCTCCCCCTCCTGCACCCTCCTCCTCTCTAGCCTGCCACCCTTCTCCTGTTCCTTCTGCCCATAACCCCTTCTCCTTCTCTCCCTCCTTCACCAGAGCAAGGTGCCTGGTTCGTGCTCTGCCCCGTCACTTAGCGGCACCACCGACCAATTACCGCGGGTCTATTACTCACATGAACCGAGTACCTCCTTCCTTCCTTCCTTTATTCACTCCATTACTCTTTCTATCAGGATCATAAGAAAGGTCAGCCACATCCTTAATAACCCCCCCCCCACCCTTTCCTCCCCCCCCCCCCTCTCCTTCCCTCCGTCCCTCCCTCCCTCCTAACCCAACCCAACCAAATCCACTGTTTTAGTACGAATACTTCCTATCCAAGTACTGTGGTCAGGTCAAGGGGGTCATTATACCCGCCTTACTTATACCTTCTTCACGTCACACTCCCTTGATACAATGAATTATGTAACGCGCCTTAGTCCCTGTCACGCTTAGCCTTTGACTTGTGTTACATAACTTCGACTTGAAAATAATGTTCCTAGTGTTACGTTACTGTGTGTGGGTGTGTGTGTGTGTGTGTGTGTGTTGACTCATACGATACCTTCTGAGAAATCACATAAATAAAAGAAAATATTGATACTCTAACACATATAAAAATCCAACTAGCTGCTCTGGGATGTTAATGGTTCCTAAAAATATTATCGTAATATTTATATGAAAAATTGATGATGTTTCTAGGATATGGATTATTAGGTTATATAACGTGGGAAGATATAGAGGTGTTGCTCCAGTCTTCAGAGGGGGTCACACTCGCCTCCAACCTTGAAACGGGTCACACTCGAGTAAGCCATACACCCCCTTTACTCTTAGCTGGGTCGATGGTAGTTCAGCTTGGGTGGGGGGAGGGAGAGGGGGAGTATATGTAGTAAATAAAGTGTTTTGGGATACAATCGTGGGACTTGAGCCTCATCACTCATGATTACTGCTAGAGGTCATAGTTTACCTGATATATGACGGTGTATTCCTCCGCCTCTGACCCATTTCTTTCCTCGGTCTATTAATTTAAAGAATCTTTTTGTTTTATAGGAAGATTTTTGGTGCAGTAGTTGTTGTTGTGGGTTCGTCTCTCTCTCTCTCTTTCAATCTGTCTTTCTGTGTCTGTCTGTCTGCCTGTCTCTCTCCCTGGCTCTGTCTATCTCTGTTTCTCGTCGATCTGTCTGCCTCTCTCTCTCTCTCTCTCTTTCTCATGTAACTAAAACAACAAAACACTCATCCTTCCCTGACACAAAATACTCACACTGAAAGGCAAAACTTAACAGGACAAAGGACCTTGAGCTTAACCATTACTGCTCCTCGCTTGGGGTTCGCTGTGGCCGAGTGGAAACATCGCTCCACTCTTCCCCTCTTGTCCTTAGGGTCACAGGTATAAGGTCGGGGCACTTCTAGTCGACCCAGCTGTGAATAGATCATGACTTTAGTGGTGAGGGGACAAGATCACAGTTGTGTAGTGAAGTGGTTACAGTGTTTTTTTGTATTTTGGTACAGTGGGCGTTTTGCTGTAGTCTGACTGTCCCTAAAGAGGCAATTAGGTTTATGGGTGATGATAATGTTTACTATGTATTCTTAAACTTAGAAAATACGACATGTTGTGGATTACCTACCTTATTTCACCTGGTAATTAATCATCCTAAGACTACCTGGAAAGAGGGTTATGTTACGTTAGGTTAAGGTTAGGTTAAGGTGATTAATCTTCAGGTAATCTCATATTACATCCCATCAACTAGTAACTGACTCTCGTGGGGGAAAAAACAAAACAACGGAAAGAAACATATTATTTTTTCTCTTCCCTCAGCGACCAAATATAAACTCCAGCACATTGAAATTTTTCCTTGTAGTCCAAACTGACCCCTTTACCTGAGGGGCCGGCGTGTGGTGCAAATTCTCTCCCTTATCGCTTACTTTTTGACTCCTAAACAACAAACACCACGTCACACCTCCCACGCTGACCCCTTAATGTGTTACAGAACCCTTGACGTGATCACCTCAATTCGTTATATGTGTACTTACGGTTTTATTATGATTTATTGATTGAGGTGTAGTGTATGGGAAGTGTGTTTGTGGTGTCGAGTGATGTGTGGGGTTAATAGTCTCGATAGCCAATAAGAATTTGTGTTTTTCTTTGTGTGAATGTGTGATTGGCTAGAAGTTTGTTGTTGTGTTGGTGTTGATGTTGTTTCCAGATTGCTTAAGGTTGAAATGTTGTGAATATTGAATACACATGTTAGTGCACATACATACACAAACACGTTCATACACACACACACACACACACACACACACACAACACACACAACACTTGGTAACACTGCCGACATACGACTGTTCCTTACTCTTATTATCATATTCATTTTCAACACAAACCCTTACTCTTGGAGCTGACGGAGGGAGGTGGAGGGAGGGACGGGAGGGAGGTGTGAGGTGGAGAGGATAGGTGAAGGAGGGATAGGTGGAAGGTTGGGAGTAAATGGGGGGAGTAGGTGGAAGAGAGGAGTAGGTGGAGGGAAGGGTAAGGTGAATGGAGGTTGGGCAGAGGGGAGGCATTAGTGGAGGGAGGGATATTGTGGAGGGGAAGAATAATTGCCTCACCTTCTTTATTTTGTCTCGCTCTTCTCTCTTCCATCTTTCTTTCCCTCCCTCTCTCTTCCCCCCTTTCTCCCCTTCTCTCTCCCCTCCTCTCTCACCACTGATATCCGAGTCTCTTTGCTTTGGTACGCGGGAGGAGAAAATAGCGCCATTAGTTAGCGAACTTTTAGCACCTTTCGCTATGTATCTCCACCACTAAGTTTAGGAAGAATCGCTATACTTAACTAGGATCAACCCGAGTGTTAGCGAGTTGTAACCAGACGCTGATTTTATGTGGTGCAAAGAAATATATGATTTTCTGTACTGTATATATATATATATAATATATATATATATATATATAAATACATATACAGTCATACACATAAATAATACAAACAGACTGACACATACTCATACACATAAGAGATACATACTGATACGTACTCACTCATACAACACAAATACTCCTAATTATACACATATAAACAATATAAACACACATACACACACACACACACACTGTATGTTCCTTTACCTTTCTCTAATGAAGGCTTTTGTTAAACCACCAATGTATGTAATAAGTCATTTATGTCCAATGTATATTTTCAGCCTTCGGGCTGCAGAACTTTTTCAATAAACCGTCAATTATTATTATTATTATTACACACACACACGAATGTCATCAAAACTTTGATCACTGTCAGCCATCCGGACTTCTCACTGTCAGCCATCCGGACTTCTCACTGTCAGCTATCCGGACATCTCACTGTCAGCCATCCGAACTCTTCACTGTCAGCCATCCGAACTTCTCACTGTCAGCCATCCGGACTTCTCAACGTTTCTGAAAAATTTAGACGTGAAGATCTTGGTAAAAAGTTACGACAAGTGCTGGTAATTTTATGAAACCTCAAAGTTTGTCAAGTTTTTATTTTTTTACCTACCATTTGGCAGAAAAGTTTATAGTGGTGGAAGACGAGTTGAGGAGGAGAGAGGGAGGAGGGAGGAGGAGGAGGGACAGGGGAGAGGAGGAGGGAGGAGGGAGGGAGGGGGAGGGAGGGAGGGACTTGGGGTTTGATTCTACACCTTCCCCTCTCTTTCTCTCTCACTTTCTCTCTCTCTCTCTCGAAGTCTGTCCATCAATCTATCTATCTGTAATCTATATGTATGTATGTATGTATGTATGTATGTATGTATGTATGTAATGTATGTAGTGTAATGCAATGTATGTATGTATATATATATGTATGTATGTATGTATGTATCACCATGGTAACTGTATCGCTCAGGAAGGCGTATCGCCGGTACACGTTACAAAGCCCTCGTAATCTTGAGCTCTGTAATGTGTCTCTTCATATCGCTCGCCAGAAGTTACATAGCATGCAATGTATCCCTGTGGCCTGCAGTTTGTATAATCATGCAATATGTTATGGTGTATATATACAACTTGATGTATAAATCACGTGTTTTTTTTCTTCTTTTCTTTCTGACCCGGAATTAAGGATGTTCTTGTATGTTTACGGGTGTTATTACAGCTCTTCAGGAGGGTGGATGAAAGGAGGGTGTGTGATTGGTCGGTCGTTAGTTGGGATTGGTTGTGGTTTAGTTATTGATGTTTGGCTGTGTTTTGGTTATTGGTGGTGGTAGTGGTGGTTAGTGGTCGTAGTTGGTGGTGGTTACACACCTGTACCTAACACACCTGCCGCTGGGCGTGTAGTACAAATGGCAGACGATGACAAATGGAACACCTGTATAATTTGCCTCTCTCTCTCTCTCCTCTCTCTCTCCCCCCCCCCCCTCTCTCTCTTCTATCGTCACGCTCTCCTTCCTACACTATCACACTGTCCTCCTTCCCTACCTTCCCTCCCCTCCTCTCCCTACCACCCCTCCTCTCCCCTACCACCCCTCAACCCCCCCCCCCTTCTCTCCCCTACCACCCTTATCTCCCTACAAGCTTCGCCCTCCTCTACCACCATGGCAGGGATGATTAACTACCATCTAGGGAAATCAGTGGTTACCCATAAGGCTAAGACTGTGGCACTGACTGGCACTATGGGTAGAGTGCCAGGAGCCAGCTTTGTGTTATGGCCAAATGGTGGTGATGGTGGAGTGGTGGTGGTGGTGGTAGGTGGTGGTGGTGGTAGAATGGTGGTGGTGGTGGGGGTAGAGTGGTGGTGGTGGTGGTGGTAGAGTGGTGGTGGTGGAGGTGGAAGTGGTGGTAGGGTGGTGGTGGTGGTAGAGTGGTGGTGGTGGTGGTAGGGTGGTGGTGGTGGTAGGGTGGTGGTGGTGGTAGGGTGGTGGTGGTGGTAGAGTGGTGGTGGTGGTGGTGGTGGAGGTGGTGGTAAAGTGGTGGTGGTGGTGGTGGTGGTAGAGTGGTGGTGGTGGTGGTGGTGGTAGAGTGGTGGTGGTGGTAGAGTGGTGGTGGCAGAGTGGTGGTGGTGGTGGTAGAGTGGTGTGGTGGTGGTGGTAGGTAGTGGTGGTGGTAAAGTGGTGGTATGGTGGTGGTGGTAGAGTGGTGGTGGCGGGTGGTGGTAGGGTGGTGGTGGTGGTAGAGTGGTGGTGGTGGTGGTGGTGGTAGAGTGGTGGTGGTGGTGGTGGTAGAGTGGTGGTGGTGGTGGGGGTGGTAGAGTGGTGGTGGTGGTAGGGTGGTGGTGGTGGTAGAGTGGTGGTGGTGGTGGTGGTATGGTGGTGGTGGTGGTAGAGTGGTGGTGGTGGTGGTAGAGTGGTGGTGGTGGTGGTGAGTGGTGGTGGTGGTGGTGGTAGAGTGGTGGTGGTGGTATGGTGGTGGTGGTGGTAGAGTGGTGGTGGTGGTGGTAGAGGGTGGTGGTGGTGGTGGTAGAGTGGTGGTGGTGGTGGTGGTAGAGTGGTGGTGGTGGTGGCAGAGTGGGTGGTGGTGGTGGTGAGAGTGTTGGTGGTGGTGGTGGTAGAGTGGTGGTGGTGGTAGAGTGGTGGTGGTGGTGGCAGAGCGGTGGTGGTGGTGGTGGTAGAGTGGTGGTGGTGGTGGTAGTGGTGGTGGTGGTGGTAGGTGATACTCCTACAGTGGTAAGGAGAACACACACACACACACACACACACACACACACACAATAATGGTCAACACACACACACACACACACACACATACTAATAAAGATCAATAAAAATACGACTTAAGAAACACTTCTCTTAAGATTAATCATATATTCTCTCAGGTAAAGATTAATTACAGGTGTATATCATCGTAGCCAATCAAGAAGTTCTGTTCTAAGATGCTGTGATCGAGAAAAAGTTCCTGGAAGTTTACAAAAGTTTAGAAAATAAAAAAGGTTAGTCTTTCTAATTTACTAAGCCGAGTAGATAATAATACTTTGTAGAATAAAGGAATTTTAAAGCCTTTCAGAGCGAGGGGGAGGAGAGGAAGGGAGGAGGGAGGCGGGAGGAGGGGGAGGGAGGGAGGGGAAAGAGGAGGGAAGGAAAGGGTGGGAGGAGGGGGAGGGAGGAGGAAGAGGGAGGAGGGGGAAGTGGGAGGAGGAGGCGCAGGAGCTGGGAAGGAGGGAGAAGGAGAGAAAGGAAGGAAGGGGAAGGAGGGTGAGGGGTGAGATAGGGGAAAGGGGGGTGTGTGTAATAGTGGCTGGTGGTGGGAGAGTGACTTAAGGGTACATGAGGATTGGGAGGTAGGTTGATGGGGAAATGAGGTGGGGAGGGGAAGATAGGGAAGAAAATGATGAGGGAAAGAGGAAGGAAAGGAGGTAAGACGAGGACGGGAGGAAGGGAAGGATGTAGGAGGAAAGGCAGACGGGAGGGAGGGAGGTGAGGGAGGGAGGTAGGGAAGGAGGGAAGAAAGCTTTGTGTTTATATTTTAAGGTAACGTTTACTCATATAGTTGGGTGATTAGTCGCTCGTCTCAGTCCAATCACCACCACCACCACCACCGCCACCACCGCCACCACCACCACAGTAAGGCTCTTCAACGTGTCTCTGGTGTTGTAAGTACTTCAGTCTTCAACTTAGTGTCAGGCTATGTACCCTCGATCCACACCGTCCCTCAGTTAAATACACAGATTTTGTCGTGTCCTTCTAGTGATCTATAAAGAAATATTGAAGTATAATAATTTCTCTTTACTATAGTTCTCGTGGCATTTAAATTACGTTACGTGTTTTAAGTAGCTGAGGTTCGTGATTTTAGTTACTTACATCAACATTGTCGTAATCTTATCGATAGACTTTTTATGGTATTTTCTTAAGTTTCTTTATTTCAATGTGTAGATCAAACCAGTGAGGTAACGAGATTGGTTCCTTGATAAGCAGCAGGTAAGAAGCTGACCCTCCCTAATCTTTGGGGCTCTGACTAATTAACCAATTCAGAACTCATATAATTCTACTTACAATCACCGTTCAGGATAGTCCACTAGCCCTGTTTACCCTCACTACCGTGTTTGTAAATGTGTAAAATAACTACTTACTCTCCCTAGTATCGTAATTAATCTTATCTTACGTAGAGTTTCAGATTATCGTAAGTATTGTAATCCAACATAAAAAAAAAACACAATGACTTAAACTGTATCTAAACAATTGAAAACTATTATTGGTGACGAGGTTAACATTTTTTAAGCAGAGTTTTAACCTTCAAATAGTTCCAACAAGTTTTATGAACACACATCAGACCAACTTGTTATACTGTACAAGCTGAGCCTAATTGTAACCTCTGATCAAGAAAGTTAGATTAGTCGAGATGTATGACACAAATTACAAAGGAAATAGTTCATGACATTTCGAACTTGAGACTTTTTAAAGGTAACCAATAATTTTATACGTGTTGCTCGCTTTTAGTGTTGAATAAATCGCAAAAAAGGCAATTAACCGCACAAAACTGCAATAAACCGCAAAAACTGCAATAAACCGCACAAAACTGCAATAAACCGCAAAAAATGCAATAAACCGCAAAAAAATTCATTAAACTACGAAAAACCGGAAATAAACCGAAAACCCCCCACAATATTTAAGTTACACATCCGATGATTCGTTTATTTCCTAAAAGAAACGCTCAAAACACCTCAATAGTTAGTGCAGTATATAACTCCAACAACTCCGGTGAAAGACCTTAGATGTTAATGCAGCAAATATCAACAATATTCTTTAGCGACTAATTTACTCTTCTAAACTACTCGCTTAAAAGACCTTAGTTGCTTAGTACTGTAATCCCTTCAAAGACGACACGATAGAGAATAGCCCTTGTCAAGACCGCCTATTAGTCACTAGTAGCAGCTAGTAAGATCACTTGGCCAATAGGACAACGAAGTCTTTTACTTTTGTTTTTCTATAGATTTCTTATTTCTATTACTTCTGTTAATTTATATAGAGTAAACGAACTGTGCTAACTTGTTTTAAGAAATTTTAATTCGGGAACTTTTAAAGCTTCAGGTGTGGGAAAAAAACACGTGTATAGTTTTGGTCATAAGTGAGAAGTCAAGTAGGTGTCGGTCAGGGTGTTTAGACTTGTTCCCTCTCTAAGCGTTTTAGATTGCCCCTTGCCTCTTCCCCAGCGCGTTTTAATGCCACTTGTCCCTCTCCTGTTAATTTTGCTGCCTCTTTTGCCCTCCCCTGGGTATTTTATTGCCTCTTGCCACTTACCTGTTCATTTTACTGCCTCTTGCCCCTTCCCTGTTCACTTTACTGCCTCTTGCTCCCTCCACTGTTCATTTTACTGCCAAAGAATTCCTACTCACCGCCAGACACTCCTGTACATCGCCAGACATTCCTGTACACCACCAGAGACTCCTGTACACCGCCAGACATTCCTGTACACTGTCAGACAGTCCTTTCCATCACCAGGCACTCGTGTACACTGCCAGACATTAATTACACCGTCAGACATTCCTGTATATTGTCAGACACTCCTGTACATCGCTAGACATTCCTGTGCACCACCAGACACTCCTGTACACCGTCAGACATTCCTGTATATTGTCAGACACTCCTGTACATCGCTAGACATTCCTGTACACCACCAGACACTCCTTACACCATCAGACATTCCTGTATATTGTCAGACACTCCTGTACACCACCAGACTCCCCTGTACACCGTCAGTGTAAATGTGTGTCTGGCGGTGTACAGTCAAGTCTAACGGTGTACAGGGAGTCTGGCGGTGTACAGGAGAGTCTGACGGTGTACAGTGTAATCTGATGTGGGCCCCCAGCAGCCCAGCCGGTGGTGGTGGCACCGCCAGGGGCACTGCCAGGGTCGGTTGTGCCCCTATGGGCCCTCCCAGGGACAGCAGCGCCTTCAGGGGCTCTCCCAAAGGCGGTGGCGTCCCCAACGGCCCCATCATGGGCAGTGGCGCCCCCAGGAGAACTGCCAGGGACAGCGGCGCCACCAGGAGCCCCCAAGGGACGGCAGTGCCCCCAGGGGCTCTCTCAGGGACAGTGACGCTCCCAGGGCGCCCTCCCAGGGGCCCTCCCAAAGAACAGCAGCTCCACTATGGGCCCCGCCAGGAGCGCTGGCGTCCCAGGGGCCTTCCCAGGGACATCGGCGATCCTAGGGGCACTCCTAGGGACGTCAGCATCCCCAGGGGCCCTGTCATGGGTGCTAGCGCCCCCAGGGAATCTCTCAGGGACAGCGGCGCTTCCAGGGCCCCTCTCAGGGGCGGTGGCACCACCAGGGGCCGTGACAGGGACAGCGGCGCTCCCAGGGGCCTTCCACAGACGATGGCGCCCCTATGGGACTTCCAGTGACGGTGACGCCCACAGGGGCCCTTCCAGGGACTGCGGTGTCCCTAGAGACCCTGCCAGGGGTGGCAGCGCCCCAGGGGCCCTGCCAAGGACCGTAGCGCCCCCAGGGGCTCTACCAGGGGCTCTCCCAGGGACAGCGGCGCACCCAGAAACCCTCCCAGGGACGGCGGCGCTCCCAGGAACCCTTCCAGGGACAACGGCACTCCCAGCAGTCCTTTCAGGGGCGGTGACGTCTGGTGGGGCCATGCCAGGGATAGCGGATCTCCCAGGGGCCCTTTCACAAACGGCGGTGCCACCAAAGGCCCTGCCAAAGGCGCTGGCGCCCCAGGGGTCCTACCAGGGGGGTGTAGCACCGCCAAGGACCCTGCCAAGGGCGGTGGCGCCCCAGGGACAGCGGAACTCCCCGGCGGCCCTTCCAAGTACAGAGGCGCCCCCTGGGGACCTGCCAGGGCGTGGCGAACCCAGTTGCTCTCCCAGGGGCCCTGCCAGAGACGGCGGCCACCCTGGGGCCCTGTCATGGGTGCTGGCACCCCCAGGGGCTCTCCCAAGTACAGCAGCGCTCCCAGGAGTGCTCCTAGGGACGGCAGTGCTCCTAGAGGCCCGCCCAAAGACGGCAGAAACCCCAGGGGCCTCCCAACGACAGCGGCAACTCCAGGGGAACTCCCAGGGGCGGTGGCGTCACCAGGGACCGTACTATAAGCGGTGTCGCCCCCAAGGGCCCTACCAGGGACAGCGGCGTCCCTGGGAGAGCCCCTGGGAGAATCGCTCTCCCCGGGAGAGCCCCTGAGAGCACCAGCGTTACTTGCAGGGCCTCTGGGGGCATCACCATCCCTGGGAGGGTCTCTGAGAGCGCCGCCGTCTCTGGGAAGGCCTCTGGGAACGCGGCTGCGCCTGAGAGAACCCCTGGGGGCACCGCTGTACCTGAGAGAGCCCGTGGGGACAACGACGTCCCTGGGAGTGCCCATGTGGATGCCAGCGCCTACGTCAGGGCTCTTGGGGGAGCTGTCGTCCCTGGAAAGGCGTCTGGGGACACAGCTGTTATTCGGAAGGCCTCGGGGCGTCACTGTCTCTGGGAGCTCCTGGAGTCGCTTCTGTCTTTGGGGAAGTCCCTAAGGGTGCAAGCGCCCTTGGCAGGGCCCTGGGAGAGCCACTGAGAGCGCCAGACTTGTAGGGCCCGTGGCTGCAGTAGTTTTTGCGCTATTTAGAACTCTGGGAGATGCAACGTTAAATAAATGCCACCGCCAGTCACATTTCAAGTATCATCGAATGAAGACAACGGAGAATAATATCAACAGGAAATCATAAGTTGGGGTGTTGTGCTGACTGACTGCTCTCTTCTCCTATTGGCTGTAAGTTGGTGGGTAAAGAGAATAGTCCTCCAATCATTGATAAGTAAGGGACTGATGTCCGATACGATACGATACGAAGTCTTTAGTTAAGAGGTGAAAGAAGATTATTAGGAGTTGAGGGAAAAGTGGTGAAACTGAAATACAGTAGGAGTAGAAAGAATCTGGGCTCAACCAGATCGCTTCATCTTTCTTATTGGTGTTTTGTCTTTGTTCTGCTCCCTTGGGTCGTCAGACCTTTGTATTAATATTGGTTTATTTATATAATGCTGCTTATTATTATTATTTGTTATTGTTGGAGTTAGTGAGCCCGCCCAGGTCCTTGTGTAACTGGGAGGGTAGTCACTTTTTTTTGAGGTGTTAGTTAAGTGTTAGTTGTGTTAGTCTAAAGGTACACTGTATGGAGAGGCCTGCCAGGTTCTTAGTGGAGCTGGTTGGTCACTCTCATCTTTATTCCTCTAGTAATGTTTTATGTAGAAATGTGTATGTTGAGGCAGGAGGTGGTTCAATTACTTCTTCCTGGCTGATATAGCTGGGAGGGTAATCACATTATTATTATTAATATTATTAATATTTTTTTATTTTTTTATTTATTTTTTATTTAATTTTTTTTTGAGTTAGTGAGCCCGCCCAGGTCCTTGTGTAGCTGGGAGGGTAGTCACATTTTTATTTATTTATTTTTTTTTTTTTACTAAGATGTTAGTTCAATGTTAAATGTTAAATGTTAAATGTTAAATATTAGTTATGTTAGTCTAAAGGTACGCTGTATGGAGAGGCCTGCCAGGTTCTTGTGGAGCTGGTAGGTCACTCTCATCTTTTATTCTCTCTATTAATGTTTTATATGTATATTGGGGCAGGAGATGGTTCAATTACTTTCTTCCTGGCTGATTTAAACCAACTGTGTTCTTGGAATTCTTCGTTGTCTATATTATTTATCCAGTTTTGATATGTTTCTGTGTTAAGTTCAGTCACTTTTTTCCAAATATTTACAGCTTTGTTGTGTATATCTACATTGATTGCTAAGTGGTTTGCTCTCTTGTGTAGTTGTTCATTATTGATGTGGTCTGTATATTTTATGTTGTATATAAATCTGAGGGCTATATTTTGTACTGTTTGTAACCTTTTAATGCACGTTTTACTAAGGGTGTTCAATGGGATGGGTGGGTAGTCCATAATTGATTTAACAAGGGCAATATAAATCTTTCTTTTGTTATTAATGCTAAGGTTCTTAAAGCGTTTTATTTTTGATAATCTTATTCTTGCCTGTCGTTCTTTATCTTTTAAGTATGTTATATATCCACTTTTTGTTAGTTTTAATCCAAGCATCCTACCTTCAGTGTCGTATGGGTATAGTTCCTGGTCGACTATTACTGGACTTGTTTTAATCTTGGCTATTGGTATTATCTTGAATTTGTTCTTATTTGTCCTGATTTTCCATTTTTTCTCAAAATCATTTATGTTTTTTATCGCTCTTACCGTGTAGAGTGCCATAAATTGAGTTGATTTTCCTGGGTATGATACTATTTGAGCAATATCATCAGCAAACATTACATATTCGCTAAAGGGGGTAGGTTGAGGTGTGTCTGAAGTATAAATTGTATACAGGGGCAGCCATGATCCCTGGGGCCTTTCCAGGGACGGGGGCGCCTCCAGGTACGTTCCTAGGGACCGTGGTGATCCCAGAGGCCCTGCCAGCGGCGGTGGCGCCTTCAGGGGCCCTTTTTCAGAGGCGGTGGCTCCTCCCAGGCCTCTTTATGGGGCGCGACTGCTCCCAGGGGCCCTGCCAAGGCCTGTGGCTCACAATAGGTCCTCCTAGGGGAGGCGGCGCCCCAAAAAAATGGATACTGGTGTCGTACATAGTGCATTCTTTCAGTAATCTCTTACTTAACTGTGATTGGTGGAATAAGAGGTAACGTCATCAAATTACAGCCAATAGGAAAACAGAGCAACCAGTCAGCACAACACCCCAACTTATGCTTTGCTGTTGGATATTTATTCTCCTTTTCATTGTTCAGGTTGCGATAATACTGAAAATGCTATGGGCAGTGTGTATTTTATTTAACATCATATCTCCCAGAGTTTAAAATAGTGAAACGAGAATAAATATCCAACAGCAAAGCATAAGTTGGGGTGTTGTGCTGACTGATTGCTCTGTTCTCCTATTGGCTGTAATTTTATGACGTCACATCTTACTCCACCAATCACGTTTAAGTAAGGGATTACTGGACGAATGCAAAATGTACGACAAAAATATGAAGCTCTTGGGGTAAAGCTGCATGTGGAAGGGCCCCTGGGGGCGCCGTCGCCCCTGGCAGAGATCCTGCCGCCCCTGGAAAGACACCCACTGCCACTAGGAGGGCGCCACTGCTCCCAGGGACCCTGCCAACGCCTGTGGCTCACAATAGGTCCTCCTAGGGGAGGCGGCGCCCCAAAAAAATGGATACTGGTGTCGTAAATATTGCATTCTTTCAGTAATCTCTTACTTAACTGTGATTGGTGGAATAAGAGGTAACGTCATCAAATTACAGCCAATAGGAAAACAGAGCAACCAGTCAGCACAACACCCCAACTTATGCTTTGCTGTTGGATATTTATTCTCCTTTTCATTGTTCAGGTTGCGATAATACTGAAAATGCAATGGGCAGTGTGTATTTTATTTAACAACATATCTCCCAGAGTTTAAAATAGTGAAACGAGAATAAATATCCAACAGCAAAGCATAAGTTGGGGTGTTGTGCTGACTGATTGCTCTGTTCTATTGGCTGTAATTTTATGACGTCACATCTTACTCCACCAATCACGTTTAAGTAAGGGATTACTGGACGAATGCAAAATGTACGACAAAAATATGAAGCTCTTGGGGTAAAGCTGCATGTGGAAGGCTCTCCCTGGGGGCGCCGGGGCTGCCTGGCAGAGATCCTGCCGCCCCGGAAAGACACCCACCGCCACCAGTGGCGGCGCCACTGCCCCGACCCCAAGCAACGCCCGTGGCTCACAATAGGTCCTCCTAGGGGAGGCGGCGCCCCAAAAAAATGGATACTGGTGTCGTAAATATTACATTCTTTCAGTAATCTCTTACTTAACTGTGATTGGTGGAATAAGAGGTAACGTCATCAAATTACAGCCAATAGGAAAACAGAGCAACCAGTCAGCACAACACCCCAACTTATGCTTTGCTGTTGGATATTTATTCTCCTTTTCATTGTTCAGGTTGCGATAATACTGAAAATGCTATGGGCAGAGTGTATTTTATTTAACATCATATCTCCCAGAGTTTAAAATAGTGAAACGAGAATAAATATCCAACAGCAAAGCATAAGTTGGGGTGTTGTGCTGACTGATTGCTCTGTTCTCCTATTGGCTGTAATTTTATGACATCACATCTTACTCCACCAATCACGTTTAAGTAAGGGATTACTGGACGAATGCAAAATGTACGACAAAAATATGAAGTTCTTGGGGTAAAGCTGCATGTGGAAGGGCCCCTGGGGGCGCCGTCGCCCCTGGCAGAGATCCTGCCGCCCCTGGAAAGACACCCACTGCCACTAGGAGGGCGCCACTGCTCCCAGGGACCCTGCCAACGCCTGTGGCTCACAATAGGTCCTCCTAGGGGAGGCGGCGCCCCAAAAAAATGGATACTGGTGTCGTAAATATTACATTCTTTCAGTAATCTCTTACTTAACTGTGATTGGTGGAATAAGAGGTAACGTCATCAAATTACAGCCAATAGGAAAACAGAGCAACCAGTCAGCACAACACCCCAACTTATGCTTTGCTGTTGGATATTTATTCTCCTTTTCATTGTTCAGGTTGCTTATACAATACTGAAAAATGCTATGGGCAGTGTATTTTATTTAACATCATTCCCAGAGTTTAAAAATAGTGAAACGAGAATAAATATCCAACAGCAAAGCATAAGTTGGGGTGTTGTGCTGACTGATTGCTCTGTTCTCCTATTGGCTGTAATTTTATGACGTCACATCTTACTCCACCAATCACGTTTAAGTAATGGATTACTGGACGAATGCAAAATGCACGACAAAAATATGAAGTTCTTGGGGTAAAGCTGCATGTGGAAGGGCCCCTGGGGGCGCCGTCGCCCCTGGCAGAGATCCTGCCGCCCCTGGAAAGACACCCACTGCCACTAGGAGGGCGCCACTGCTCCCAGGGACCCTGCCAACGCCTGTGGCTCACAATAGGTCCTCCTAGGGGAGGCGGCGCCCCAAAAATATGGATACTGGTGTCGTAAATATTGCATTCTTTCAGTAATCTCTTACTTAACTGTGAATGGTGGAATAAGAGGTAACGTCATCAAATTACAGCCAATAGGAAAACAGAGCAACCAGTCAGCACAACACCCCAACTTATGCTTTGCTGTTGGATATTTATTCTCCTTTTCATTGTTCAGGTTGCGATAATACTGAAAATGCTATGGGCAGTGTGTAGTTTTTTTAACATCATAACTCCCAGAGTTTAAAATAGTGAAAAGAGAATAAATATCCAACAGCAAAGCATAAGTTGGGGTGTTGTGCTGACTGATTGCTCTGTTCTCCTATGGGCTGTAATTTTATGACGTCACATCTTACTCCACCAATCACGTTTAAGTAAGGGATTACTGGACGAATGCAAAATGTACGACAAAAATATGAAGTTCTTGGGGTAAAGCTGCATGTGGAAGGGCCCCTGGGGGCGCCGTCGCCCCTGGCAGAGATCCTGCCGCCCCTGAAAAGACACCCACTGCCACTAGGAGGGCGCCACTGCTCCCAGGGACCCTGCCAACGCCTGTGGCTCACAATAGGTCCTCCTAGGGGAGGCGGCGCCCCAAAAAAAATGATATTACTGGTGTCGAAATACAGAGGCCTTCAGTAATCAGATTGGTGAAATAAGAGGTAACGTCATCAAATTACAGAAAAAAGGAAAACAGAGGAATCAGTCAGCACAACACCCCAACTTATGTTTTGCTGTTGGATATTTATTCTCCTTTTCATTGTTCAGGTTGCGATAATACTGAAAATGCTATGGGGCAGTGTGTATTTTTATTTAACATCATATCTCCCAGAGTTTAAATAGTGAAACGAGAATAAATATCCAACAGCAAAGCATAAGTTGGGGTGTTGTGCTGACTGATTGCTCTGTTCTCCTATTGGCTGTAATTTTATGACGTCACATCTTACCCCACCAATCACGTTTAAGTAAGGGATTACTGGACGAATGCAAAATGTACGACAAAAATATGAAGTTCTTGGGGTAAAGCTGCATGTGGAAGGGCCCCTGGGGGCGCCGTCGCCCCTGGCAGAGATCCTGCCGCCCCTGGAAAGACACCCACTGCCACTAGGAGGGCGCCACTGCTCCCAGGGACCCTGCCAACGCCTGTGGCTCACAATAGGTCCTCCTAGGGGAGGCGGCGCCCCAAAAAAATGGATACTGGTGTCGTAAATATTGGATTCTTTCAGTAATCTCTTACTTAACTGTGATTGGAGGAATAAGAGGTAACGTCATCAAATTACAGCCAATAGGAAAACAGAGCAACCAGTCAGCACAACACCCCAACTTATGCTTTGCTGTTGGATATTTATTCTCCTTTTCATTGTTCAGGTTGCGATAATACTGAAAATGCTATGGGCAGTGTGTATTTTATTTATCATCATATCTCCCAGAGTTTAAAATAGTGAAACGAGAATAAATATCCAACAGCAAAGCATAAGTTGGGGTGTTGTGCTGACTGATTGCTCTGTTCTCCTATTGGCTGTAATTTTATGACGTCACATCTTACTCCACCAATCACGTTTAAGTAAGGGATTACTGGACGAATGCAAAATGTACGACAAAAATATGAAGTTCTTGGGGTAAAGCTGCATGTGGAAGGGCCCCTGGGGGCGCCGTCGCCCCTGGCAGAGATCCTGCCGCCCCTGGAAAGACACCCACTGCCACTAGGAGGGCGCCACTGCTCCCAGGGACCCTGCCAACGCCTGTGGCTCACAATAGGTCCTCCTAGGGGAGGCGGCGCCCCAAAAAAATGGATACTGGTGTCGTAAATATTGCATTCTTTCAGTAATCTCTTACTTAACTGTGATTGGTGGAATAAGAGGTAACGTCATCAAATTACAGCCAATAGGAAAACAGAGCAACCAGTCAGCACAACACCCCAACTTATGCTTTGCTGTTGGATATTTATTCTCCTTTTCATTGTTCAGGTTGCGATAATACTGAAAATGCTATGGGCAGTGTGTATTTTATTTAACATCATATCTCCCAGAGTTTAAAATAGTGAAACGAGAATAAATATCCAACAGCAAAGCATAAGTTGGGGTGTTGTGCTGACTGATTGCTCTGTTCTCCTATTGGCTGTAATTTTATGACGTCACATCTTACTCCACCAATCACGTTTAAGTAAGGGATTACTGGACGAATGCAAAATGTACGACAAAAATATGAAGCTCTTGGGGTAAAGCTGCATGTGGAAGGGCCCCTGGGGGCGCCGTCGCCCCTGGCAGAGATCCTGCCGCCCCTGGAAAGACACCCACTGCCACTAGGAGGGCGCCACTGCTCCCAGGGACCCTGCCAACGCCTGTGGCTCACAATAGGTCCTCATTGTTCAGGTTGAGATAATACTGAAAATGCTATGGGCAGTGTGTATTTTATTTAACATCATATCTCCCAGAGTTTAAAATAGTGAAACGAGAATAAATATCCAACAGCAAAGCATAAGTTGGGGTGTTGTGCTGACTGATTGCTCTGTTCTCCTATTGGCTGTAATTTTATGACGTCACATCTTACTCCACCAATCACGTTTAAGTAAGGGATTACTGGACGAATGCAAAATGTACGACAAAAATATGAAGTTCTTGGGGTAAAGCTGCATGTGGAAGGGCCCCTGGGGGCGCCGTCGCCCCTGGCAGAGATCCTGCCGCCCCTGGAAAGACACCCACTGCCACTAGGAGGGCGCCACTGCTCCCAGGGACCCTGCCAACGCCTGTGGCTCACAATAGGTCCTCATTGTTCAGGTTGCGATAATACTGAAAATGCTATGGGCAGTGTGTATTTTATTTAACATCATATCTCCCAGAGTTTAAAATAGTGAAACGAGAATAAATATCCAACAGCAAAGCATAAGTTGGGGTGTTGTGCTGACTGATTGCTCTGTTCTCCTATTGGCTGTAATTTTATGACGTCACATCTTACTCCACCAATCACGTTTAAGTAAGGGATTACTGGACGAATGCAAAATGTACGACAAAAATATGAAGTTCTTGGGGTAAAGCTGCATGTGGAAGGGCCCCTGGGGGCGCCGTCGCCCCTGGCAGAGATCCTGCCGCCCCTGGAAAGACACCCACTGCCACTAGGAGGGCGCCACTGCTCCCAGGAACCCTGCCAACGCCTGTGGCTCACAATAGGTCCTCATTGTTCAGGTTGCGATAATACTGAAAATGCTATGGGCAGTGTGTATTTTATTTAACATCATATCTCCCAGAGTTTAAAATAGTGAAACGAGAATAAATATCCAACAGCAAAGCATAAGTTGGGGTGTTGTGCTGACTGATTGCTCTGTTCTCCTATTGGCTGTAATTTTATGACGTCACATCTTACTCCACCAATCACGTTTAAGTAAGGGATTACTGGACGAATGCAAAATGTACGACAAAAATATGAAGTTCTTGGGGTAAAGCTGCATGTGGAAGGGCCCCTGGGGGCGCCGTCGCCCCTGGCAGAGATCCTGCCGCCCCTGGAAAGACACCCACTGCCACTAGGAGGGCGCCACTGCTCCCAGGGACCCTGCCAACGCCTGTGGCTCACAATAGGTCCTCCTAGGGGAGGCGGCGCCCCAAAAAAATGGATACTGGTGTCGTAAATATTGCATTCTTTCAGTAATCTCTTACTTAACTGTGATTGGTGGAATAAGAGGTAACGTCATCAAATTACAGCCAATAGAAAAACAGAGCAACCAGTCAGCACAACACCCCAACTTATGCTTTGCTGTTGGATATTTATTCTCCTTTTCATTGTTCAGGTTGCGATAATACTGAAAATGCTATGGGCAGTGTGTATTTTATTTAACATCATATCTCCCAGAGTTTAAAATAGTGAAACGAGAATAAATATCCAACAGCAAAGCATAAGTTGGGGTGTTGTGCTGACTGATTGCTCTGTTCTCCTATTGGCTGTAATTTTATGACGTCACATCTTACTCCACCAATCACGTTTAAGTAAGGGATTACTGGACGAATGCAAAATGTACGACAAAAATATGAAGTTCTTGGGGTAAAGCTGCATGTGGAAGGGCCCCTGGGGGCGCCGTCGCCCCTGGCAGAGATCCTGCCGCCCCTGGAAAGACACCCACTGCCACTAGGAGGGCGCCACTGCTCCCAGGGACCCTGCCAACGCCTGTGGCTCACAATAGGTCCTCCTAGGGGAGGCGGCGCCCCAAAAAAATGGATACTGGTGTCGTAAATATTGCATTCTTTCAGTAATCTCTTACTTAACTGTGATTGGTGGAATAAGAGGTAACGTCATCAAATTACAGCCAAAGGGAAAACAGAGCAACCAGTCAGCACAACACCCCAACTTATGTTTTGCTGTTGGATATTTATTCTCCTTTTCATTGTTCAGGTTGCGATAATACTGAAAATGCTATGGGCAGTGTGTATTTTATTTAACATCATATCTCCCAGAGTTTAAAATAGTGAAACGAGAATATATATCCAACAGCAAAGCATAAGTTGGGGTGTTGTGCTGACTGATTGCTCTGTTCTCCTATTGGCTGTAATTTTATGATGTCACATCTTACTCCACCAATCACGTTTAAGTAAGGGATTACTGGACGAATGCAAAATGTACGACAAAAATATGAAGCTCTTGGGGTAAAGCTGCATGTGGAAGGGCCCCTGGGGGCGCCGTCGCCCCTGGTGATCCTGCCGCCCCCCTGGAAAGACACCCATCAGGGAGGGCGCTGACTGCTCCCAGGGACCCCTGCCAACTTCGTGGCTCACAATAGGTTCCTCCTAGGGAGTAAGGCGCCCAAAGTGGATACTGGTAAATAAATATTGTGATTTTTTCAGTAATTCTTATTAACTGTGATTGGTGGAATAGAGGTAATTGTCAAATTGTTAAACAGAGTAATTAGTCAGTATTAACATTCCCAACTTATGCTTTGCTGTTGATATTTATTCTCCTTTTCATTGTTCAGGTTGCGATAATACTGAAAATGCTATGGGCAGTGTGTATTTTATTTAACATCATATCTCCCAGAGTTTAAAATAGTGAAACGAGAATAACAAATATCCAACAGCAAAGCATGTTGGGGTGTTGTGCTGACTGATTGCTCTGTTCTCCTATTGGCTGTAATTTTAAGGACGTCAGCTGATCTTACTCCACCAATCAATGCTTAAGTAAGGGATTACTGGATCTAATGCAAAATGTACGACAAAAAATATGAAGCCTGGGGTAAAGCTGCATGTGGAAGGGCCCCTGGGGGCGCCGCCTGGCAGAGATCCTGCCGCCCTGGAAAGACACCCACCGCCACTCAGGAGGGCGCCACTGCCCCAGGGACCCCTGCCAACGCCTGTGGCTCACAATAATAGTCCTCATTGTTCAGGTTGGAGATAATACCGGAAAATGCTATGGGCAGTGTGTATTTTATTTAACATCATATCTCCCAGAGTTTAAAAAATAGTGAAACGAGAATAAATATCCAACAGCAAAGCATAAGTTGGGGTGTTGTGCTGACTGGATTGCTCTTGTTCTCCTATTGGCTGTAATTTTATGACGTCACATCTACTCACCCAATCATTGCTTTCGGCGCAAGGGATTACTGGACTAATGCAAAATGTACGACAAAAATATGAAGTTCTTGGGGTAAAGCTGCATGTGGAAGGGGCCCCAAAGCTGTCAGCCCTTGGCAGATCCTGCCGCCTGGAAAGACACACCCACTGCCACTGAAAAGTGCCACTGCTCCCCAGGGACCCTGCCAACGCCTGTGGCCTCACAATAGGTCCTCATTGTTCAGGTTGCGATTATACTGAAAAATGCTAAGGGCAGTGTGTATTTTATTTAACATCATATTCCCAGAGTTTAAAATAGTGAAACGAGAATAAATATCCAACAGCAAAGCATAAGTTGGGGTGTTGTGCTGACTGATTGCTCTGTTCTCCTATATTGGCTGTAATTTTATGACGTCACACATCTACTCCACCAATCACGCGTTTAAGTAAGGATTACTGGACGAATGCAAATGTAGCTAAAAATATGAAGTCTTGGGGGTAAAAGCTGCATGTGGAAGGGGCCCCCGGGGGCGCCGGGCCCCTGGCAGAGATCCTGCTGCCCCTGGAAAGACACCCACTGCCACTCAAGGGAGGGCCACTGCTCCCAGGACCCTGCCAACGCCTGTGGCTCAGCCATTAGTCCTCATTTTCAGGTTGAGATAATACTGAAAATGCTATGGGCAGTGTGTATTTTATTTAACATCATATCTCCCAGAGTTTAAAAATAGTGAAATCGAGAATAAATATCCAACAGCAAAGCATAAGTTGGGGTGTTGTGCTGACTGATTGCTCTGTTCCTATTGGCTGTACTTTTATGACGTCACATCTTACCCACCAATCACGCGTTTAAGTAAGGGCTTACTGGACGAATGCAAAATGTAACACAAAAATTATGAAGTTCTTGGGGTAAAGCTGCATGTGGGGCCCTGGGGGCGCTGCCGCCCCCTGGCAGAGATCCTGCCGCCCCTGAAAGACACCCACTGCTCACTAGGGAGGGCGCCACTGCCCCAGGACTCCCTGCCAACGCTTCGTAAGGTCGCCAATTGGTCCTCCTAGGAGGCTACCAAAAAATGGATACTGGTGTCGGAATATTACTTTTCAGTACTTAGTTAATTGTGATTGGTGGAATAAGAGGTAACGCTTATCAATTACAGCCATTAGAAAACAGAGCAACCAGTCAGCACAACACCCCAACTTGGCGTTTTGCTGTTGATATTTATTCTCCTTTTCATTGTTCAGGCTAAGTATAATACTGAAAAATGCTATGGGCAGTGTGTATTTTATTTAACATCATATTCCAGAGCTTCTAAAATAGTGAAACGAGAATAAATATCCAACAGCAAAGCACATGTTGGGGTGTTGTGCTGACTGATTGCTCTGTTCTCCTATTGGCTGTAATTTTATGACGTCACATCTTACCCACCACCACGTTTAAGTAAGGGATTACTGGACTAATGCAAAATGTGTACCACAAAAAATATGAAGTTCTTGGGGTAAAGCTGCATGTGGAAGGGCCCCTGGGGCGCCGCTGCCCCTGGCAGAGATCCTGCCGCCTGGAAAAGACACACCCACTGCCACTAGAGGGCGCCACTGTTCCCAGGAACCTGCCAACGCCAGGTTCACACAGGTCCTCATTGTTCAGGTTGAGATAATACTGAAAAAATGCTATGGGCAGTGTGTGTTTAACATCATATCTCCCAGAGTTTAAAAATAGTGAAACGAGAATAAATATCCAACAGCAAAGCATAAGTTGGGGTGTTGTGCTGACTGATTGCTCTGTTCTATTGGCTGTAATTTTATGACGTCACATCTTACTCCACCAATCACAAGCTTAAGTAAGGGATTACTGACGAATGCAAATGTAATGACAAAAATATGAAGTTCTTGGGGTAAAGCTGCATGTGGAAGGCCCCTGGGGGCGCCGCTGCCCCTGGCAGAGATCCTGCCGCCCCTGGAAAGACACCCACTGCCATAGGAGGGCCACTGCCCCAGGACCCTGCCAACGCCTGTGGCTCACAATAGGTCTTGATCATAATATGACTATCAGATTGTGAATAAGAGGTAACGTTATCAATTACAGTTATTGAAAATAGGCTGAAGTCAGCATTAACACTTCACCTTTTGCTGTTGATATTTATTCTCCTTTTCATTGTTCAGGTTGCTTATAATACTGAAAAATGCTAAGTGGGCAGTGTGTATTTTATTTAACATATCTCCTGAGCTTAAAAATAGTGAAACGAGAATAAATATCCAACAGCAAAGCATAAGTTGGGGTGTTGTGCTGACTGATTGCTCTGTTCTCCTATTGGCTGTAATTTTATGATCACATCTTACTCCACCAATCACGCTTAAGTAAGGCGGATTACTGACCTAATGCAAAATGTACCACAAAAATATGAAGTTCTTGGGTAAAGCTGCATGTGGAAGGGCCCCCTGGGGGCTGGGTTGCCCCTAAGCAGAGATCCTGCCGCCTCTGAAAAGACACCCACTGCCATTATTAGAGCGCCACACGTTCAGGGACCCTGCCAACGCCTGTGGCTCACAATAGGTCCTCCTAGGAGGCGCCCAAAAAATGGATAATACTGGTGTCGTAAATATAGATTCTTTTCAGTAATCTTGATTATCTGTGAATGGTGGAATAAGAGGTAACGTCATTCAGCAGTTAATAGAGTAGAATAGTTGGCACACTTTAACTTATGCTTTGCTGTTGATATTTATTCTCCTTTTCATTGTTCAGGTTGCATAATACTGAAAATGCTATGGGCAGTATGTATTTTATTTAACATCATCATATCTCCCAGAGTTTAAAAATAGTGAACGAGAATAAATATCCAACAGCAAAGCATAAGTTGGGGTGTTGTGCTGACTGATTGCTCTGTTCTCCTATTGGCTGTAATTTTATGATCGCCACATCTTACTCCACCAATCAATGCTTAAGTAAGTGGATTACTGGACTAATGAAAAATGTAATACAAAAAATATGAAGTCTTGGGGTAAAAGCTGCATGTGGGAGGCCCCTGGGGCCAGCTGCCCCGGCAGAGATCCCAAGCCGCCCCTGAAAGACACCCACTGCCACTCAGGAGGGCGCCACTGCCCTCCAGACCCCGCCAACGCCTGTGGCTCACAAATAGGTCCTCCTAGGGAGGCGCCCCAAAAATGGATAATTGGTAAGTCGAAATATTGCATTCTTTCAGTAATCTTCTGATAATTGTGATTGAATAAGAGGGACGTCAATTAATAGGGATAGTTAACATAGTGCTTTTGCTGTTGGATATTTATTCTCCTTTTCATTGTTCAGGTTGCGATAATACTGAAAATGCTATGGGCAGTGTGTATTTTATTTATCATCATATCTCCCAGAGTTTAAAATAGTGAAACGAGAATAAATATCCAACAGCAAAGCATAAGTTGGGGTGTTGTGCTGACTGATTGCTCTGTTCTCCTATTGGCTGGAATTTTATGATGTCACATCTTACCCCACCAATCACGTTTAAGTAAGGGATTACTGGACGAATGCAAAATGTACGACAAAAATATGAAGCTCTTGGGGTAAAGCTGCATGTGGAAGGGCCCCTGGGGGCGCCGTCGCCCCTGGCAGAGATCCTGCCGCCCCTGGAAAGACACCCACTGCCACTAGGAGGGCGCCACTGCTCCCAGGGACCCTGCCAACGCCTGTGGCTCACAATAGGTCCTCCTAGGGGAGGCGGCGCCCCAAAAAAATGGATACTGGTGTCGTAAATATTGCATTCTTTCAGTAATCTCTTACTTAACTGTGATTGGTGGAATAAGAGGTAACGTCATCAAATTACAGCCAATAGGAAAACAGAGCAACCAGTCAGCACAACACCCCAACTTATGCTTTGCTGTTGGATATTTATTCTCCTTTTCATTGTTCAGGTTGCGATAATACTGAAAATGCTATGGGCAGTGTGTATTTTATTTAACATCATATCTCCCAGAGTTTAAAATAGTGAAACGAGAATAAATATCCAACAGCAAAGCATAAGTTGGAGTGTTGTGCTGACTGATTGCTCTGTTCTCCTATTGGCTGTAATTTTATGACGTCACATCTTACTCCACCAATCACGTTTAAGTAAGGGATTACTGAACGAATGCAAAATGTACGACAAAAATATGAAGTTCTTGAGGTAAAGCTGCATGTGGAAGGCCCCTGGGGGCGCCGTCGCCCCTGGCAGAGACCCTGCCGCCCCTGGAAAGACACCCACTGCCACTAGGAGGGCGCCACTGCTCCCAGGGACCCTGCCAAGGCCTGTGGCTCACAATAGGTCCTCCTAGGGGAGGCGGCGCCCCCAAAAAATGGATAATGGTGTCGTACATAGTGCATTCTTTCAGTAATCTCTTACTTAACTGTGATTAGTGGAATAAGAGGTAACGTCATCAAATTGAATCCAATAGGAAAACAGAGCAACCAGTCAGCACAACACCCCAACTTATGCTTTGCTGTTGGATATTTATTCTCCATTTCATTGTTCAAGTTGCGATAATACTGAAAATGCTATGGGCAGTGTGTATTTTATTTAACATCATATCTCCCAGAGTTTAAAATAGTGAAACGAGAATAAATATCCAACAGCAAAGCATAAGTTGGGGTGTTGTGCTGACTGATTGCTCTGTTCTATTGGCTGTAATTTTATGACGTCACATCTTACTCCACCAATCACGTTTAAGTAAGGGATTACTGGACGAATGCAAAATGTACGACAAAAATATGAAGCTCTTGGGGTAAAGCTGCATGTGGAAGGGCCCCTGGGAGCGCCGTCGCCCCTGGCAGAGATCCTGCCGCCCCTGGAAAGACACCCACTGCCACTAGGAGGGCGCCACTGCTCCCAGGGACCCTGCCAACGCCTGTGGCTCACAATAGGTCCTCCTAGGGGAGGCAGCGCCCCAAAAAAATGGATACTGGTGTCGTAAATATTGCATTCTTTCCTGGGGGCGCCGTTAACCCTGAGAGAGCCCCTAGGAGCTCCGATGTCCCTGAAAGAGCGTCCGTGGGCGCCAGCACCCCAAGCAGGGCGCCTAGGGGCGCCACCGTCCCTGGAAGCGCCTATAAGGGCACTGCTGACAATGGAATGATCCCTTGAGAGCGCAGTTGTCCCTGGGAAAGCCCCTGGGGGTCCAGCACCCCTAACAGGGACTCGGGGGCTCTGCCGTCCCTGTGAGGGCCCCTGGATGCGCCGCTATCCGTGTGAGAACCCCTGGGCACATCAGCGCCCCTGGCAGGGCTCGTGGTGTGCCGCCGTCCCAGGAATGGCCCCTGGGGGCGCTGCTGTCCCTGAGAGAGCCCCTGGGAGCACCGATGTCCCTGGGAGAGCACCTGGGGGCGCTTGCACCACGGACGGGCCCGTGGAAGCGCCGCTGTCCGTGGAAGACCCTCTGGAGGAGCCAGTCTCCCTGGCATGGCCCCTGAAAGTACAGCAGTACCTGGGAGGGCCGTGGGGGAGCTACGGTCATTGGGGGAGCCCCTGGCTGCGCCTCCGTCCCTGGAAGAGCTCCTGGCGCCACCGCCTCCCCTTGGAGAGCCCCTGGGAGCGCCAGATTTGTAGGGCCCATGGGGGCAGTAATTTTTGCGCTATTTAGAACTCTGGGATGCAACGTTAAATAAATACACTGCCCATCACATTTCCAGTGTCACCGAATTCTGAAGAAGGTAACAGAGAATAATATCAACAGGAAAACATAAGTTGGGGTGTTGTGCTGACTGTCTCCTCTCTTCTCCTATTGGCTGTAAGTTGGTGGGTTAAAAGAATCGTCCACCAATCATAGATAAGTAAGGGACGTCTGTCCGTGAGAGACCCCCTGGGCACACCAGTGCCTCTGGCAGGAATCCTGGGGGTGCCGCCGTCTCTGGGAGGGCCCCTGGAGGTGTTGCTGTCCCTGAGAGAGCCCCTCTGAGCACTGATGTCCCTTGGAGAGCCCCTGGGAGCGCCAGATTTGTAGGGCCCAAGGGGGCAGTAATTTTTGCACTATTTATTACTCTGGGAGATGCAACGTTAAATAAATACACCGCCCATCACATTTCCATAAGTATCATCGCATTCTGAAGAAGGTAACGGCGAATAATATCAACAGGAAAACATAAGGTGGGGTGTTGTGCTGACTGACTGCTCTCTTCTCCTATTGGCTGTAAGTTGGTGTGTTAAGAGAATAGTCTTCCAATCATAAATAAGTAAGGGACTGCTGTCCGTGAGAGACCCCCTGGGTACACCAGCGCCCCTGTCATGGATCCTAGGGGTGCTGCCGTCCCTGGGAGGGCTCCTGGGGGCGCCGTTAACCCTGAGAGAGCCCCTAGGAGCTCCGATGTCCCTGGAAGAGCGTCTGTGGGCGCCAGCACCCCTAGCAGTGTGGCTAGGGGCGCCACCGTCCCTGGAAGCCCCTATAAGGGCACTGCTGACCATGGGAGGGCCCCTTGAGAGCGCAGTTGTCCCTGGGAAAGCCCTTGGGGGATCCAGCACCCCTAACAGGGCCTCGGGGGCTCTGCCGTCCCCGTGAGGGCCCCTGGATGCGCCGCTATCCGTGTGAGACCCCCTGGGCACATCAGCGCCCATGGCAGGGCTCCTGGTGTGCCGCCATCCCAGGAAGGGCACCTGGAGGCGCTGCTCTCCATGGGAGAACCCATGGGAGTGCCGCAGATCCTGGGAGGCCCTCTGGGAGTGCTACCATCCCTGGGAGGGCCCCTCAGCGCGCAGTTGTCCCTGGGAAAACCCTAGGGGGATCTTGCATTCCTGAGAGGGCCCTTGGGTCGCCGCCATCTCTGAGTGCTCCTAGGGCCGCCGACGTCCCTGGGAGGGCACCTGGGATCGCGGCTGTCACTGGGCGAGCCCCTGGGGACACCTGTGCCCTGAGGACTGCCCCTAGGAACGCCAGGCCTGTAGGGCCTGTGGGTGCAGTAGTTTTTGCCTATTTATTACTCTGTCCCTGAGAGAGCCCCTGGGAGGTCCCGTGTGCTCCGCTGTCCCTGGCATGGCCCCTGGGGGCGCCAACGCCCAAAGCAGTGTCCCTGGGAGCGCCACCGTCCCTACTCATGGCCCCTGGGGGCACCGCTGTCCCTGGAAAGGCTTATGGGAGCCCCGCTGTCCTTGAAAGAGCCCCTGGGCCACTAGCGCCCCTCGCAAGACCCCCTGGAGACTCCGCCGTCACTGGGAGGGCCCATGTATGCGCTGCTATTCCTGGCATGTCCCCAAGGGGCGCCAGCGCCCAAGGCAGGGCCACTGGGAGAGCCACCGCCCCTGGGAGGACGCCAGGGGCAACACCGCTCCTGGCAGGGCTCCTGTGGCCGCCAGCGCCCCTGGCACGGCCCTTGGAGACACCAGTGCCCTTGGCGGCGCCCCCAAGGGCCCTCCCCGGGGCTGTGGCGCCAACCTGGGTCCCTCTCAGGTGCGGCGGCTCCCCCAAATGCCCTCCGAAGTGCGGTGGCGATCCCAGGGGCCCGGCCAGGGGCAGCGGTGCTCCCAGGTGCCCTCCCAGGGGTGGCGACGCCACCAAAGGCCCTCCTATGAGTGGTAGCGGTGTGCAGGCCTATTGCCCATCATTTTGCTGCCTCTTAAAGAAAATTGGTAGAAAACAAAGAAAACTGTTTCAGGGTTTTAGAAAATTTTATTTCTGAAGTTCATACAATATTATAATACAGCCATTCATAGTATAAGTCAGAAAATCCTGTCAGTGCTCGTTAGTAATCCCTGTCAGTATAGGTCAGTTAACACTCAGTTTAAGGCAGTAAATTCGCCCAGTATAAGCTTCAGTATTCTTAACAATATTATGTCTATTGATTTATCGCATTTGATAACGGAACTCTTTAAATATTAACAATACAGAGTTTTATTTCAACCTTAATGTAACAATTACGGATCCTGGCTTAATACTCCTGAAGATTAATAACAAATACATTCATAGGTAGTAGGCAGCTATCAAACAGGGAGGTATTACCGCCTGGGAAGATATTGGCAGCATAATGTTTTGTCTAATGGTAGACCCTGCTGCCATATGGCATCACGAAAATTGTGACCAAGTCCCAGGTTACTCATCTGACTTACTGCCTCATTTACACACAATTGCAGGGTCTCAATTGTTTCTCTTACTATTGACAACACAACATACATATATTGCTTCTCAATCTTGATTTTTGTTTTCATTTTTGTATTTCTTTATGGTTCTTTATTTATTAATATTGTTATTATTATTATTATTATTGTTATTATTACATTTTCGCCCCCTGGGCCCCGATGTGGGTCGGTGGACTGTGCCCGGGTGGGCAGATCCCCGTAAAAAAAAAAAAAACACGATCACACACACACATGATCACATCCCTCAGTAACACACACTGTCCCACAGTGATTGGTGGTGTTGTGTATTTCTGACGGTTGTCCGTTATTGGTGGTAGTTTTAGTAGTCCGTGAGTCGTGGTCCGTGTGGCCTGTAGGTCCACTCACCCTCACCTGTGGGAAAAACGCCTCATTAGTCTCCCATCAGCAGCTTGCCTTCTTTTAACTTTTAAGATCTACAATGTATACCATTAACTAACTGACTGAATATCGTCTACAGGTGAAACAAAAACTTCATCACTGATATCATGTACGTTAAGGATGATACAGGTATGTTAAGGATTATACAGGTATGTTAAGGATGATACAGGTGTGTTAAGGATGATACAGGTGTGTTAAGGATGATACAGGTGTGTTAAGAATGATACAGGTGTGTTAAGGATGATACAGGTGTGTTAAGGATGATACAGGTGTGTTAAGAATGATACAGGTGTGTTAAGGATGATACAGGTATGTTAAGGATGATACAGGTGTGTTAAGGATGATACAGGTATGTTAAGGACGATACAGGTGTGTTAAGGATGATACAGGTGTGTTAAGGACGATACAGGTGTGTTAAGGGATGATACAGGTGTGTTAAGGATGATACAGGTGTGTTATGATGACAGGTGTGTTAAGGATGATACAGGTGTGTTAAGGATGATACAGGTGTTATGATGATACAGGTGTGTTAAGGATGATACAGGTGTTAAGGATGATACAGGTGTGTTAAGGATGATACAGGTGTAGCAGGATGATACAGGTGTATATGATGATACAGGTGTGTTAAGGATGATACAGGTGTGTTGGTTGATGATACAGGTGTGTTGTTGATGATACGTGGGTGTGTTAAGGATGATACGGGTGTGTTAAGGATGATACGGGTGTGTTACGATGATACGGTGTGTTAAGGATGATACGGGTGTGTTAAGGATGATGTGGTGTGTTAAGGATGATAATGTGGTGTGTTGGCGATGATACAGGTGTGTTGGGCGATGATACAGGTGTTAAGGATGATACAGGTGTTAAGGATGATGGGTGTGTTGGATATGATGATAATGGTGTGTTAAGGATGATACAGGTATGTTAAGGATGATACAGGTGTGTTAAGGATGATACAGGTGTATAAGGATGATACAGGTAAAAAGTTAAGGATGATACAGGTGTGTTACATGATGCAGGTGTGTTGCTGATGATACAGGTGTTAAGGATGATACAGGTGTAAGTTAAGGATGATACAGGTGTGTGTTAAGGATGATACAGTGTGTTGGCGATGATACAGGTGTGTTAAGGATGATACAGGTGTGTTAAGGATTATACAGGTGTGTTAAGGATGGATACAGGTGTGTTAAGGATGATACAGGTGTGTTAAGATGATACAGGTGTGTTAAGGATGATACAGGTGTGTTAAGGATGATACAGGTGTGTTAAGGATGATACAGGTGTGTTAAGGATGATACAGGTGTGTTAAGGATGATACAGGTGTGTTAAGGATGATACAGGTATGTTAAGGATGATACAGGTATGTTAAGGATGATACAGGTGTGTTAAGGATGATACAGGTGTGTTAAGGATGATACAGGTGTGTTAAGGATGATACAGGTATGTTAATGATGATACAGGTGTGTTAAGGATGATACAGGTGTGTTAATGATGATACAGGTGTGTTAATGATGATACAGGTGTGATATAGGTAATGAACACATAAACAAGAATGATTGCATCCTCTTGAAAGGCAATAATTTGAGCCAAAGAATCTAAAAGAGTTGTGGTGAGTTGTACAAACGGATGGAGGTTGTAGGTAGGGGTTGTAGGAACGGGTTGTAGGTAGGGGTTGTAGGTAGGGGTTGTAGGTACGGGTTGTAGGAAAGGGTTTGTAGGAACGGGTTGTAGGAACGGGTTGTAGGAACAGATTGTAGGAACAGATTGTGGGTTGTAGGTACGGGGTTGTAGGTACAGGGTTGTAGGTACGGGGTTAGTAGGTACAGGTTGTAGGTACGGAGTAGGCACGGGTTGTAGGTAAGGTCGTAGGAACAGATTGTAGAAAGGGTTGTAGGAACAGATTGTAGGAAGGGTTGTAGGAACAGATTGTAGGAACGGTTGTAGGTACGGGTTGTAGGAACGTAAGGATAATCAGCCACTGTAAAATATTCACAAGTTTGTAGTGCTCCTTCAGTAAGCTTAAAAATACGAAGAGGAAAAAAAAAAGTGTGTAAGTGTGTAGGACAAGAGAGAGAGATGTAAAAATAGTGAAGTTTAGATAAAAAGTGAGCAGTAAAAACATATGGGAGAGAGGGGGAGAGTGAATAGGGAAGGAGAGAGGGGGAAGGAGGGAGGGAAAGAGGGAAGGGAAGGAGGATGAGGGAGGGAAGAGAGGAAGGGGTAAATAAAAAAAAAGAGATGGATGAAACAAACAAGAGAAAAATGAGAAAAGAAGGAAGGGGAGAGAGAGAGAGACCTATGTCATACAGCATCGACACAGGACTTGTATCCAGTTAAAGAACCAGCATCGAGTCCCAGTTTTAGGAAGACAATCCAGGGCCAAAAAAAAAAGTGGAAGGGGGGGAAGGGAAGGGGGGAGGGGCTGAAGTTCTCCATCAGTAGAAAGATCAACGTGATACTCTCCCCCTCCCTCCCCTCTCTAAGAAAATAATACGAAGAGTGGGCAATCTGTAGTAGTTTCCCAGAGCAGAATAGAGCAACTGGTATATTGGACAGCTACAACTCGGCGATTATACACTGGGCCTGGTAACCGAATTGCTGGTGAAGATGAGGCAGGCTCTCGTGAACAAGGAATAGGATTCTCTGTAAAGCCTCACCCACAAGTAAAAGACTCAAAAGGGGGTGGGGGGTGGGGGGGTGGGGAAGGGAAGGGGGGGGGCAAAGGAGACCGTACCAACACCCAGTAGTTTAAGAAGACAAGAGGATGTAAACGTTAATCCAATAGGAGCGAGAGGGGGGGGGAGATGTTTTTAAGAGGCGAGATTTTTTTACCTTTTTAATAGCAAGGTATATCAATCTATTTTTTTTATGAAGATTATTTAGGTTCTAAAATTAATAAACCAGGGTTGGAGCTGACCATACCCCCCTGTACTTAATTAGATACTCCTGAGCGATGCTGATGCCGAATCTATGATCCAAGATTCGATTGCGGGATAATTAGTGGCATTAATTATGGTCGGAATATTTTAATTATGTTTTCCAATGCTAATTACTCACCAACTATGGGTTTCAGAGGTGCTATTTTATTTATTTTGTGTGTGTTATTCTATAAGTAATCTGTATAAGTATGTTGTTTCCCAGGTAGCGTTAAGGTGTTTCATCATCAGGTGAAATATACTGGAAGGGTTAATCTTCAGGTGTTTTGGACTTCGAGGGTCGAGAATTCATCACGGAGGAATACATCTCAGCTAAAGTCTAAATCTGGTTTATTTACTGTTCGGTGTAAACATTGGTATATGGTCAACCCCCCGAGATGTGTATGGTTAAGGTTTAGTAAGGAAGTTAATGTATGGTTAAGGTTTAGTAAGGAAGTTAATGTATGCTAATCTTCCTTCAGACTCTACTGAGAGGTGTCGTGCCTTTCAACATTAGTTCCTCTGATGCTGTAAACTAATCCTACCCAATCCAAACTAACCTAACTCTAACCAATTTAATCCTACCCTACCACAATCCAATCAAACCTAACTTAACCCTCATCAAACCAACCTAATCCTACCCAAACATAACCTAACCACCGTAATTATAGCACCATGGCCAAGTAGGCTAAAAGAGAACCTAAGTTAACCACTTTCTAAATTCTTAAAAAAAAAAATAATTAACTAAAGAACAGAACAATATCCTAAGGTATACATTGTTTATAAAGGTAATTTGTACAGATCACTTACATCAACCATAAGAGGTACCGGGCAGGTGTTGGAAATTGCAAGACGACACAGTTGATGTAATAATTTCCACTGTCTTAAGCTAAGTCTTGAAGCTTAGGATTTAGACACTGTTTGTTGACATCACCCACACATCATCAGGGTCTGTAGAGAGAGGGAAGGATAAGATACTAACAATTATACAAGCCCTTACTCCCTACTCCTCCTCCAACCCGGAACTCCCAATCACTCCTTCAAATCCTCCTTCAACCGGACCTAACAACATTTCTTGAGTCATTCTTTTTTATGGCGAACTCTGTCCTTCTCTCAGCATTAATAGTGAAACCTAACAGCCCTTCCCTGGCTCCACCTTACCACTAATAGGATCCACACACACACACCCACACACACACACACACACACACACACACACACACACACACACACACACACACACACACACACACACACACACACACACACACACACACACACACACACACACACACACACACACACACCATAATAAAACAACGTAATGTCTCTCTTGTTCTTCGTAAACATGACAGATATATAAATCAATAACGTCTCTTGTGGTCATTACAAAACACACTTTCTTCGCTCTCAAATCTCTCAGTTATTTCTTCATTAACGAGGTACAGTTATAAAGAAGTTTGCTTATCTAGGTTCGCTCATTCGTTCTTATCTCGCCACAGTCACATTATCCGTAAGATAAAGACAGTAGTTGATGTTTATGCAGAATGTAACATAAGTCCTGATAAAAACATTGACCTTCTTTTGTCTTCAATTCTTGCCAAGGCATTTCTGTACTTTCCTGATTACCCCTAAAACCTAACCTAATCTAATCGAACCAAACTATCATAATCTACATACATACAGACACTGAGGGACATAAACAGACAGACAGACAGACAGACAGACAGACAGACAGACAGACAGACAGACAGACCAAACGCAGGAAGACAAACAAAAAAGTAACTTGAAAACGATAAGGTTAACAACAGGTTTTTGGTTGTCATAACTGTAGTTTGTAAAGGTTACTTACACCAGCCATAAGCCACACTTCACTTGGGGTAAGATGTCGTAGGCAGGTGTGTGAAGCTGCAGGTGTGTGAAGGTGCAGGTGATTGAAGCTGCGGGTGATTGAAGCTGTAGGTGATTGAAGCTGAGGTGGATAGGCTGCGGGTGATTGAAGCTGAGGGTGATTGAAGCTGCGGTGATTGAAGCTGTAGGTGATTAAAGCTGCAGGTGTTTAGCTGCAGGTGATTAAACTGCAGGTGATTGAAGCTCAGGTGATTGAGCTTCGTGTTTGAAGCTGCGGGCGATTGAAGCTGCAGGTGTTTGAAGCTGCAGGTGATTGAAGCTGCAGGTGTGTGTAGGGGGAGAGGATTTGCCGGAGACCTTTTCAGTTCATCTGTAGAGAAAAAGACTGTTATTATTTCTCACCCAAATCTTAAACAAAGTACAAACAGGCGTTGGTTGTCATAACAGTAGAAACAAAATGTCAGCAAGTGTCAGCCAAGAACTAAATCAACAGTAGAAGCGAGGAGGAGAAATCAACGAGTGTCAGCCAGTGTTATCCCAAGAACAAGACCATCCGTAGCAACGTCTGTGGAGGAAATCAGTGAATGTCATTTAGCGTCAGCATCAGTAGCGGAGGAATCATCACCAATTGTCAGCATCAACAGCGGAGGAATACGACAGATCCACAATTACGCTGACATCCCCCGGCACCCACTCTACCCCCTCTGTTGAAGGAAGACCCAGCTGGAGATAACACCTGAAGCAGCGAGTCAACAAGGCGGCCTGTGGCATCCTCGTTACTGCGGGAGAAAAACCCCATTGGGATTCACCTCGTGGAGTAGTGAGGGAACCCTTACTAGGGAGGAGGGGAGAGAGAGGGGAGGGGAGAGAGAGTGGGAGGAGAGAGGGAGGGGAAGGAAAGATGGAGGGGGGGATGGGTTAGGGAGGGCGAGAGGGAGCAGGGGGAGTGGAGAGGAGAGTGGGGAGGGAGAGAGGGGGGGAGGAGCGAGGGAGGAGGAGGTAGAGGGGGAAGAGGGAAGGGAGAGGAGGATGGGGGTAGTGGGGAGGAGGGGAAGGAGGAGGAGTATCGGTCCTATATTAACCCCACACTTAATGTATTTGAAGACCCGTTAATCAATCCATCGCCTTATCACCTGTGTAATTAACTCACACGTTGGCCATAGGGACCGACCCAATCAAGCTGTGAACTTTAATCAACCTCCTACAGGCAATGGGACAGTCAACCGTCCCTAAAACAGCGACACAACCTAAATGTTGACTTAATGAGAGTTGTCTTTTTAAACAATAACCACACAACCAAGTACACCAAGTCTATCATACTATGCACTCAAGCACCCCCCCCCCCCACACACACTCAGTTCACCAACACACATACGTATACACATACCAGTTTGTGTGTGTAAAGGATCGGTTTATTTGGTCGGTTCTAGTGCTGCTTTAAGTCTGTAACTGTATAAACTGGACTGTACAGACTGGTTTGAGCGTGTAGACAACTGCATCAATGTTTACCAACGACTATAAACAAAATTGGTTTACGTGACCTTGATATCGATGCAAGAGTCAGGGTTAACATTAAAGACTTGTATTCTAAGGTAATTCTTCCTGTCCACTAAAGATACGAGCCATAAGGAATTCATTAGTTCTTGTTGGTCAGCCTCCAGAAAGAGACCCGCACCAGTGACTTACTAACACTAAAAATAAAATTACTCTAAGTGATCTTTGTATCGATACTCTTTTATTTTAAGGCAACTCTCCCCGTCCACTGTGAGTCATCAGAAGGAGGCCATCGGCTGGTGCTGTCATCGATGTGATTCGGGAATAAACGGATCTAAATATTGATCAAAACCCAGAAGCCTATGAACAGAGAAACCAACGGAACGGAAAAACAGACAGATCTAACAGACAGACCAATAGACAGACCAACAGACAGACCAACAACCATACTAACAAACAAATCAACAGCCATACCAACCCGGAAATAAAATCTCCTCACTCTAGGGTTTAACAGACGCCCAAATACCAACCCCAAAAATCGCCCACCACCAGTATCACCCACAAATGACGCCCACCATTCTCCAAAACGGTGGTACATCTAGTCCAAATTTTCCCTCATTAGTTTTCTCTTCTCCTTGATGGGTGGTTGCTTAGCAGTGAGGGGTGAGGGGTGTTGGGTGAGGGGTGTAGTGAGGTGGGGTGATGGGTGTGGTGAAGTGGGGGTGAGGGGTAGGGTGAATGGTTGAGTAAGCACACACACACACACACACACACACACACACACACACACACGAGAGAGAGAGACTGAATGGTGTACACAGATCACTAACAATCTGCGCCGCGCACACAAAAGATTCTGAAAGTTTAATTGAAATTCAAGTCTGAATTTCAAACTTCGCCAATTATTCGCACTCAATAGGGAAGACTGAATTGAAGGCTCTATTTGTCAAGGAACTGAGATGAATGTGTTGAGTGTGTAGTGTGTGTTGCGTTAAGTGTGTTATGATGAGTGACTTGCATGTATTGAGAGCGTCGAGAAAGTTATGTGTGTCGAGTGACTTGAGTGTGTTGAGTGAGCCGAGTGAGTCGAAGGAGTTGAGTGCATTGCCCGGTTAGGCTGGCAGCCACTTATGGAGTTATTGTGAATATAAACAATACAAGACTGGGTGGCAGGCAGGCAAGCAGAGTGGCAGGCAGGCAGGCAGGCATGGTGGCAAGCAGGCAGAGTAGCAGGCAGGCAGAGTGGCAGGCAGTTACTAAACACCATCTTCCTCCCTCCCTAAACAAAGATGAGGGAAGGGAGAAAGAGAGAAGGAAGAAGAAGGAGGGAGAAAATGTAGAAGAGGGAGTAAAGGAGTGTATGTGTGAGGGATGAAGGGCAGTGGTGGGCACGGTTCCATAACCGCTAATTAGCTTCCGCTATATTTAGTTCCGCTAACAAAATTTATACATGTTTGTTCCTGTGTGTTGTAAGCGTTTGACGCCGCGACGCGTGTCTCCAACAGCCAGTCAGGCACTCTTGGCTGACTGCGTGTTAGTACGTGCAAAGATATCTTTAGGGCCAAGAGAGCCACCCAGTCAGATGGCAACTTTCAGAGGCTGATGTTTATGAAGGGCAACCAGCATCACGTCAAGGCGATGGAGAAGACCCAGCCACTGCAGCCGGAGTGAATGGAATTTTTCGAATATTAAAGTTTAATTAGCATTGAAAAAGTCCGAAAAATACTCCAAGCCTTATTAGGCCACTAACTAGCCCCAATCGAAATGAGGATCGTATTTGCAAGCAACATGCTCAAAGTGCATATACTGATTTTTCAGCAAAATCAATTTTGGCCAAAAACACAAGTCTAACACCTTATGTAATTAAAATTGACTTTTCTCAGGAATTGGAATTTGAGGGGTTTAACCAATTAATTACTTCCAGAAAGACAAAACATCAAATCTCACCTGAAACCCCATAGTTGGGGCTAATTGGTAGCTCAAAAGGCAGGGAGTTATTAGTTTCCAAAGTGAGCGAAAACGCTAATCCACTAACGAGAAAGTATGCTTCGCTAATTAGCGGTTAGCGGATTAGCCGAACCGTGCCCACCACTGATGAAGGGTGAGAGAGGGAGTGGAGAGGGAATAAAGGAAAAGATAAGCAAGAGAGGATGGAGAGGGAGGGAAGAAATGAAGAAAAGAGAGAGGGCTATAAAGTGTGATAAGGAAGTGAGACAGATAGAAAGACCTTTCTTCATCACACACACACACAAACACACACACACACACACACACACACACACACACACACACACACACACACACACACACACACTATTGTATTTTCTTGGTTACGAGGAATTAACTGAGTTCCTTAGCGTCCAGGGAACAAGAGAACAGAGGAAGACGACTTGAGGATAAGAAGATGAAGGGAGAAAGGACGAGGAGAAGGAGGAAGAGGAGGGGAGGAAGGAATAGGAGGAGGAGAAAGGGAAGAGGAAAAAGAAGAGGAGGCGGAGGAAGGAAGGAAGGAAGAGGCGGCGGAGGAAAGAAGGAAGAGGAGGAAGGGGAAGAGAAGTAAGAGGAGGATCAGAAGGCTAAGAGGAGCAGGAGAAAGAGGAGGAGGTGTAGGTGGAGGAAGAAGATGGGAAGCCTTAAGAATAAAAGAGGCAAGGTAGATGAAGAGGGGAGTAGGAGCAAACTTAACAAGAACAGGGAAGTATAAGGAGATGGATAAAAGGGGAGAGATATAAAGATGAAAATACAAGATGAGAGAGAGAGAGAGAGAGAGAGAGAGAGAGAGAGAGAGAGAGAGAGAGAGAGAGAGAGAGAGAGAAGACTCACAGACAGAGGGGGAGAGAGAGACAGACAGACAGTCCACAATATAATCTGTCAGCCCATCCATCACTAAGTAACACTGTTGAGGAATAGACCCAACTAGTTAACGTAACCATAGTGGGGCCACCGTGAGCAAGAGGGCCACCGTGGACAAGAGGGCCACCGTGGGCAAGAGGGCCACCGTGGGCAAGAGGGCCACCGTGGGCAAGAGGGCCACCGTGAGCACACACACTAACCCTCTCCCCTCTCTCATTCACTCATTCTCCCTCTCTCATTCATTCCCCTCACACTCACCCTCTCATGAAGAAGATTAGGTCATTCAGTGAGGAGTGATATGACGCAGTGCTTGTTACACCTGAGGCAACTACCTTAAACTTATCTCATTAGCGCCAAGATACAGGTAATGAGCGAGCCTTCGTTCCTCACCCAAGGACACACCATTATCTTCTGATGAACCTTTTAACTGTGTGTAGACGATGTTGGCACTGGAGATGGGTCAATTGCCTCAGAGGGTGCCAAGGAGAGAGGGAGGGAAAGAGGGAGGGGTGCCAAGTAGGGAGGGGATGCAAGAAGGAGGGGGTGATGGGAGGAGGGGGTGATGGGAAGGAGGGGGTGAAGTGGGGGAGGGGGTGAAGTGAGAGAGGGGGTGAAGGGAGGTAGGGTTTGGAGGGTGCCAAGGAAGGAGCGATGGAGGGAGGGGAAGAGAAGGAGAAGAGGAGAAAGGGAGAGAAGGAGAGGGAGGGTGTAGAAGGTGCCAAGGAATGAAGGAGGGAGGGAGGGAGAGAGGGAAGGAGGGACCGTCCTGGCTAACATACACCTCTCCTTGAATACCAGCCCAAAAATACAAGAGCTGCCCTGTCTGTGTCTGTCTGTCTGTCTGTCTGTGTCTGTCTGCCTGTCTGTTTTCCATCAAGGGATAATATATTAACCAATTTAATAGACCCCAAAAATTTAAATATATAAACCTCTAAAATACAGATAGACAAACAAACAGACAGAGAGACAGACAGACAGACAGAGAAACAGACAGACAGACAGACAGACAGACACTCTCTTCCCCACCAGTGTACCTCTCAAGGTTATCCAGAAACGAGGTTTAGAAAGCTTCACTAACGCCCCCTAGAGTGATTCATCCCCCCTCCCCCTCCTCACCCCCCTCCTCACCCCCCCTACCCCCAAAGACGTGTGTTATATGCATGGTCGCGGTTCACAACACGGACCCCGAGAGCTGTAGTGAGAGCCCAGGTGTAAGAGGCGGCAGGAGCGATAACCCTCCAATTTGATGGCGGATAAACGACTCTATCAGCAAAAGTAGGAGGGAGATGTTTTCGTCTTGGATAGCTGTTGCAGGAGGAGGAGGAGGAGGGGGAGGGGGAGGGGGAGGAGGAGGATTTGAAGAAAGAGGAAGTGGAGGAGAAGGATTTGGAGAAGAGGGGGAGGATTTGGAATGGGAGGAGGGCGAGGAAGAAGGGGAGGATTGATTTAGTGATGTGTATAATAGTACAGGAAACGCTGTAACATTTTAAGTCTTGTGATACAAGGCCGTGTGTGTGTTAACCTCGAGTGGCCAATGCAAAGTTCTGGCTGTCTCCCACGTCCAGGGGCGAATGTCCCCTGTAATCTCCCAGAGCTTATTTGGGCGAGGCGCACATATTCTGGAAGGCGGAGGAGACTAAAGGTCAAGAGGAGGATGGGTGTAGGAGAGAGCAGTCCACCCATCCTCTTCTTTGATCACGTGTTGTGTTGGTAAAGGCATCCAATATGTCTGCCCCCGTGTGAGGCACAAAGTCTAGTGCATGAACTGGACCACGACTTTGATAGAATGTCTCATATCTAGTTCAATAGACAGATGCCTGATACAGACATCAATATTATGACCCTCTCACTGCTTAGGCATCTTTGGCTGTCTTTCACCGGCGTCACCAGTCTCATCAAACACCCTGAAGACAACAAGATCCGTGACTGATTTTCCACCATGTAGGCAGAATATACTTGTTAATGAGGGTTCGAACACCCTCGGCATTACTTCAATATTTGCCGCACACCTCCCCCTTGACGGGTCTGCTACTGCACCTTCTCCGGGGTGAGCTTGTCACCCCCCCCCCCTCCCCCGGAGGCCTGGCCAGTCGCCGCACGAACTTTTGTTATTATTTTTCCCCGACAGAGGAGGACAGGGGTCACCATGGACGGGGTACTGTGTTCCCGGGTAGATCACTGTGAAGGTGAACCTGTGACTCGATATTTGTCCTTGTTAGTGCAAAGACCTCAACAGCAACCAGTTCGCCCTTGGTGGCCCCACGAGGTGACAACAGACACACAGAGACATAGTTTGCTGGGCCATCGGAGCTCCCAAGCCCCCCCCCCTCCCCCCACCAGAAGAAGAGAGAGTCGGAGAACAAAAGGGAGGATCTAGAGGAAGGGAGGGAGAAGGATTAAGAGGAAGAGGAGGAGCATAGTTTAGAGATAAAGGAGGAATAAGAAGGGAAGGAGGATATACAAGTCTTCCAGATCAGGAGGCACTACTAGGCAATATGGCCGAAGACAGGTGGATGACGTACACATGATGGGTTTGGTGTGTGTGTGTGTGTCTGTCTGTCTGTCTGTTTTTCTTTCTCTCCCCCTCTCTCTCATTATCTATTTTTTATCCCGTCTCATCTTTCTCACTCATATTCTCACGTCTAGCTTAGGTCTGGTCTGGGATCAAGGGCGTCTCTCTCTCTCTCTCTCTCTCTCTCTCTCTCTCTCTCTCTCTCTCTCTCTCTCTTCCAGGGCAAGAGATAAGAAGGATAGCCATGCCCGCGGGAGCCACAACACCAGAATCTAATGACAGAGTGCCGAGATAAGAGGTCTACTGGGTGCCACTCTACTTAAGGATGATGAGTGCCAAGAGTGCCACCCTCGAGAGCCACCAACTCCCCCCCCCCCTTATTATCTCTTGGCCCCTCGTAGGATCTCTCGCTGCCACTTTTGAGACTATCCCACTCACGAGATATCTCTAACCCCCCAACAAAAATATTATCTCTCGGATTCGTTTATATTTGGTTACTGTTGGTTTAGGTGGGGTGAGTTCGCGCGCGACCACATTAAATATTCGTAAACCGATAATGATTAAGTCTTCTGTGTACTATATCCGCACTGCCCTACAACACCCACTGTTACATTACCTTCATGAAAATTAACTAAAATACATAAAGATGAATTTGGAGCGAAGGAGAGCATAAGACAGATACACAGACACGACACATACACACACACACACACACACACACAAAGCCTGAGTGTTGAGTGACAAGGTACGCTACTTAATAATTAGCCCTACAAGCTGGTTGGCAACACTACCCACACAAGCTGTTGCATCGAGCACCTGCCTGACGGAGGAGGATGTAGCAAAGAGATTCCTCCCCCTCCTTCCCTCCCCACCAGGTAACAGCTCTTCCCACACAGGTGTTTGACGTTGGCGGATGTGGTAGAACGATGTACCATTTAGATCTAACATGGAACACTCGTATAACGGAGGCGGATGTTACCAAAATAAAAAGAAATATAGACACCAAATAGTATATTTTCCTAGACAGGTGTTAAAGAGAGCACCTACCTGACGGGGGCGATGAAGGAGAGAGAGGGAGGGAGGGAGGGAGGGAGGGAGGGAGGGAGATTTATGTACTTGCGGAGGGTTATTGTCAGGTAATTTTCACGGTGTTTAACTATCAAGAACTGTGTCGTGTAGGTGGAAGGGGTCTATAAGGGGGGGAAGACACAGAGAAAGAGACAGGCAAACAGACAGACAGGCAGACAGACAGACATATTACAAACACCACAGCAGCTAACACACACGTACCATTTTCCCTCCATTATTAGTCCCACGTAAAGAACAATTTATGTAAGACTCGTTTTTCCAGCAGCTATCACGTGAGCCTCCCATTGTTTACATAACAAAGGCACGTGCTATGTTTAAGGTGTGTATTTGTGGCCTACACGTGACTATTGGCGATTCGATTAGTAGGTGTCAGAAGATCTCTCTCTCTCTCTCTCTCTCTCTCTCTCTCTCTCTCTCTCTCTCTCCGTCTCGCTACTTCTCTTTCCCTCTCTAATTTCTCTTCTTCTAATGTCCCTCTCTCTCTCTAATGTTTCTCTCTCTTTTTCTCTCTCGCTTTACAAGTCTCTCGTTTTCTCTCTCTCCCTCATGTCTTCTTGTTGCTCGCGGCTTTCACTGAGAAATGAAAAGTTATAAGAAACAGAGGACGAAAGAGACGCCATTTTCTGTGGTTGAAGTAAGTAACACCTAACCTGACCTGACCTAACCTAACCTAACCTAACCTAACCTAACCTGACCTGACCTGACCTGACCTGACCTGACCTGACCTGACCTAACCCAGAATGAGGGGGAAGAGTTAGGTAAGTGGAAGACGTGGGTAGGCGAGAAAGAAAAGAGGAGGTAGGGAAGGGGGAAGGAGAAGGAAAGGGAGGGGCAGGAGGGGAAGGAGACAGGGTAAGAAGGGAGAGGGAGGAGATAGGCAGACAGACATCATTATATATACCCTCAATACGCAACAGCAAGGTATAATAAAGACGTATCTGCAACAATATATTTCACGCTGAATAAAAATGGTAAAAATATCTCCAATAAAACGTACAAAACAACACAAAAGTGATATATATATTTAGAGCCGGAAAAAAGATGAAATATATTCACAACAAAATGAAAACAAACTGATATATTTTACCCAGAAAAAAAAGACTTAGATATATATCCATTGCATACCAGGTCTTATATTTCAAGCCAAAAATATATATAAAAGTATACGGATATAGTGATATATTTCAAGTGCCCTAGAAGTATAATATTTTGATTATGATGTGAAGCCAAGGAAAATATATAAAATACTGATATAGGATATTTAAGGGATATATATCAAGTCATTAAGTGATATATGCCAAGCAGGAGAAAGTAAGTTAATCAGCAAAATAGATCACTTCAAAATCGGATTCTAAAAAGATTTGAAAAAGAGGAAATTAATCGGGGTCTAGAATCTCGTTTTCTAAGACATGGTGGCAGACATTTGTAGTTCCAAAGTGAAGCAGTGAACAATAATTTGGTCTCGGTAGTGGGTGACATTTGCTGAATGGAGACAAGGGTGTGGAAACTCTCCTGCTGAGGGGGAAGGGGTGAGTGGAAGGTGAGGTTGCTGAGTGGGAGGGGTGTAGGAGGTGACGCTGCTGAGTAGGAAGGGTGAGTTGGAGACGAGCTGCTAAATGAGAGAGGGGGTGAGTGGGAAGAGAAGCTGCTGAATGGGAAGGGAATCTGCTAAGGTGGTAGGGATGAGTGGGGTGGCGGGAGAGTGGGGAAGTAGGGCGTCAATGTCAATAAAATAACTCTTACCATCTCAGAAAAAAAAAATAAAAAATTATAATAATCTCCATTTTTTTTTTACTTTCACTCAGGTACTAAACGAAATAATTCCCATCATTTACTTTCCTCCGGTCACAATTGTCAACATCATCAGCCTAACTCTAACTGGTGAACCTCCCTCGATGGTCTGGAATTAACTTAAGAGAAATATTATAGTACAATTTTAGTCTTGGGTTTGTTTAGATTTGATTCTCTCTCTCTCTCTCTCTCTCTCTCTCTCTCTCTCCATCCAGCTTTCTCTTCTCATTCTCCCTCTCTATATTTTCTCCCTCTGCATTCTCTCCCTCTCCTCACCCTCCCTTTCCTCACCCTGACAACATGCACACCGCCCCTGACAACACCATCTGCCTCACCTGCCACCTGAAAACAAACACCTGTAACATCATACTAATTACCTGTATTGCATTACACACCTTGCATAGCTCCTGCATGGAACAAAGCCGGGAGCAGGGAGAGGTGGAGGGAGGGGAGAGGTGAGGGAGGGGGGGGAGAGTGAGGGAGGGGGAAGGTGAGGGGAGGGGGAGAGGTGAGGGAGGGGGAAGGTGAGGGGAGGAGGAGGTGAGAGAGGAGAGGTGAGGGAGAGGGGAGGAGGGAGGGAGGGGGGGAGAGGTGGGAGGAGCGGGAGAGGTGAGGGAGCGGGAGAGGTGGAGGAGAGGTGAGGGAGGAGAGGTGAGAGAGGAGAGGTGAGGGGAGGGGGAGGAGGTGAGAGGGGGAGGGGGAGGGAGGGGGAGAGGTGAGGGAGGGGGAGAGGGACGGAGGGGGGAGAGGTGAGGGGGAGCGGGGGAGGTGGGGAGGAGGGGGAGGTGGTGGTGGTGGGGAGGTAGGGGAAGGAATGTTGAGGGAGGGAGAGTGGTTAGGCAAAGGAAGAGAGATGATGGGGGTACCAGGGAGAGAAAAGGATGAGGGAGACAACAGAGAAAGAGGCTGTGGGAGGCGTAAGGAAGAAGAGGGAGAAGAGAGAGAGAGAGAGAGCGAGAGGCAGGGAAAGTCATGGAATCCAGGACTCAAACCCTAGTATCGTGTATGAAAAGAATAACGTGATAAAGCAGAGGAGTGGGAGAGAGGGAGAGAGACAAAGGCGGAGGACCATAATTAACAGTTTGTGTGTGTGTATATGTGTGTGTGTGTATGTATGCGTGTGTGTGTGTGTATGTATGCGTGTGTGTGTGTGTATGTGTGTGTGTGTGTATGTATGCGTGTGTGTGTGTGTGTGTGTAAACAATAAAAGCATTTACAGTCAACTTCTCTTAGTTAATAAAGTGGCAGAACTATAGGGACAAATTGTTCAGCTACTTATTAAAAATTATATAAAGTTTCATATTTCTTAAGACGCGCCTCCAGGAAAACCCCCAAGGCTCAGTTTTTCTGTGTTAGGGAAGAGAAAGAGTAGGAGGAGGAGGAGGAGGAGGTGGATGGGAGAGAGAGGATGAGAGGAGGAGATGAAGAAGAGATGATGGGATGAGAAGGAGGAGGGAGGATAAGGAAGAACGAGGAAATGAGATGAGATGAGGGGAATAGAAGGAGGGAGGAGGATGAGGAGGAGGAGGAGGAAGAGAAAAAACAGAAGGAGTAGTAATAGATATAGAATAAGAAGATGAAAGAGAAATAATGTGTGGGGTGTACGTGTATGTATGTATATGTATGTATATGTGTGTGTGTATGTATATGTGTGTGTGTGTATGTATGTGTCCAATCTCACTCAGGTCCAACGTCTCTACTCCTTAGTCACTTAATACCTTCTCCATGATCTTCCCAGGAGGAAAACTTTCTTCTTACAGAGGACCACTACCAGCCTTCCTCTACCCCCAGGAGACACCCAACCACTTTAAGGCTACTGAGGAGGTGTGTGTGTGTGTGTGTGTGTGTGTGTGTGTGTGTGTCCGGGTTACATTACGAGATTAGGTCTTAGTCCCAGAAGGCATTATAATGGTATATTCTTTTCCTTTTTTCTTTTTTCCTCCCTTCTCGTGCCACCTACTGTGTACCCTGAGGACTATGGGAGACCACAAGGGGCCATAGAATACCACAAAGGACCATAGAATACCACAAAGGACCATAGAAGACCACAGGGGGCCATAGAAGACCACAAAGGGCCATAGAAGACCACAAAGGGCCATAGAAGACCACAGGGGGCCATGGAAGACCACACAAGGGCCAAGTAGAAGACCACAAAGGACTATGGGAGACCACAAGGGGCCATAGAATACCACAAAGGACCATAGAATACCACAAAGGACCATAGAAGACCACAGGGGGCCATAGAAGACCACAAAGGGCCATAGAAGACCACAAAGGGCCATAGAAGACCATAAGAAAGAAAGATCAGAATAAAACGAACACACACAATAGTTATAAAACAAAACAGTAAGCGTGACGAAGACAAAAGCAGAAATAAAACAAAATTTGAAAAATAAAAAATAAGAGAAACAAAAACAATATATAAATAAAAAATGAACAATAGACGATGAATAAATGAGACGCAGTGTAATTAGATAAATGGAAAGAGGAAGAGGAAAATTAAGAGAATGAGAAAGAAAAAAAAAGAAAAAAGAAATACATAAATAAATAAATAAATAAATAATATATATATATATATATATATATATATATATATATATATATATATATATTGTTTTAGTGACTTTGAGTTGGACGTTATTATGATATATAGCTGGGAGGGGAGGGGAAGGGGGAGGTGGAGGGAGAGAAGGGGAGGTAGAGGGAGGGGGAGTAAGGGGAAAGGGAGGGGAGTAGGGGGAAAGGGTGGGGGAGTAGGGGGGGGGAAGGGGATGGGAGGGGGAGGTAGGTGAGGAAGGAGGTAAGTGAGATAGTGAAAAAGAAACAGACACAAAGATAGACAGACAGAAATACAAAGACTACAGACAGACAGACAGAGAAAGAGACAGACAAACAGACATACACAAAGGGAAAGAGAAACAGACAGAAACAGGGACAGAAACAGAGTGAGAGAGACAGAGCCACAGCGGCCAGTGTGACACGTCAGATAGGATTACCGCCTCGATCAGTAATTAATTAAGCTTGGTGTTGGCAAGGCGTGTGACTGGCAGTGATCAGTTGAGGCAATGAACGGCGGCGCTAGAACGTTCCCCTGATGCACTCTACTTACGTTTACGGCGGCGGTGACGAACGTAATGAATGGTGGGTGTGATGGAGTGGTGTTACGTTCCGGGCTTTACGTTCAATTACTCTAATGAGTTGATTGGTGATTAGCATTTACCGTTGAGGGTGTTGATTGTCTGGGGTTCGTTGCCGGGAGGGGAGGGAGGGAGGGAGGAGGGGAGGGGAGGAGGGAAGGGAGGGGAGGGGAGGGGTGAGGGAGGGGAGGGAGGGAGGGAGGGAGGAGGGAGGAGGGAGGGAGGGGAGGGAGGAGGAGTGAAGGAGGGGAGGAAGAGGGAGGGAGGGGAGGGAGGGAGGGGAGGAGAGGGAAGGGGGAAGGAGGGAAGGAAAGAGGGAGGTGAGGTTAGCAATGGAGGTGGGGAAAATTAGGGCGAGGTTGGATAAAGTGAAGCGAGGTGGGCGAGGTGAGGTGAGGTTTGATGAGGTGAGGTTAAGTGAGGTGAAGCGAGGTTAGGTTAGGTTAAGTCACGTGTTCTCCCGCCGCAAACACCCACAGCCGCTCCTCACGCCACCAGAGGCATCAACAACAACAAGAAAATACATTAAAATAAATGAAAGAGCCATTGTATGTTGTTCTGAGCCCAGCTGTCTTCCTTGAACCTCGCCAGATATAGATTCCGGGAAACAACTCCTTTGAGGTGAGAGAGAGAGAGAGAGAGAGAGAGAGAGAGAGAGAGAGAGAGAGAGAGAGAGAGAGAGAGAGAGACAACCTGGTGGCGGCAGTACCACCTCTGGCAGTGTGGACTCTTTAAAGCTTTGCTACACACGCCCACCGTAACACGAACCCACCTTAACACTAACCCACCCCCACCCTAACCCACTCTAACCCACTCTAAAGTAGCGTAAATGTGTCCAATCATCAGGTGAAACAGATACGTTGTGACGTTACCTATTTGTCAGGTAATCCAAAGCACTCTACCTTCTGATCACTAACACACAAACACAACTTCTACAGATCCCATCAGAAGCAAAAATCTGATTATCGATACCACGTCTATAATTCAGGTAAGTTATATGTGTTATATACAGGTAAGGGAAGAGATCATTAGCATTCACCTTAACAGACCCAACCAGGTGTAAAGGTGTGTAAATAATCAGTTTTCTTTACACTGATATCACCCAGGTCTACGTTATATGAGAATCCATAACAAGACAGCCATAGAAGACACTGTTTCTAGTTTACAATGATCTTTTTCTTCAATATACTTCAATAAGAGGATATATTTCTCATAAGGGATATAGACATTTAGGAATATCTCATAAGGTATAATATATATTTCATTCATATAATTCTATGGGTTTATATTATATGCTACAAAGGTCTCATTATAGTCTCTTAGATAGTCTCTTAGTCACTCTAGAGGTTGTCTCTCTCATCAGTGTGTTTCTTTAATGTCTCACCATTGTCTTTCAAGTGTCTCTCATTAGTTGCTCTACCTACACCTAGCCACTCTCTCCAGCATCCCATCCTACCTTCCAGTTTCTTCACTTCCTCCTCCAACTTTTACCCCCCAACCTCCCCCCCACCGACACCCTCCACTTCCACCTCAACTTCCACCCCAACTCCTCCACTTAACCTCCACCTCCTCCACAAGTGAATGTTCAACCAGGAACCACATCATCTGAAAGAACATCCCATCCTCCCACCCACCCCCCTGTTGTCTCTGACCAGTCGAAAACCAAAGCAAATACCTCCCAAGCTGCCCCGGTCGTCACAGCGAGTGGACGGCGGAGCAGAGAAAAGGAGGAATTCCACCAATATGCGTTGTCGGTATTTGGAACCCAGGGTGAAAATATGCTGTTGTTTGGTGAGATTGGCTGCCTGTCAAGCGGAAGTCGGAGAGGCAGTGGTAGTGTGTGGTAGGTGTGGTAGGTGGAGGAGAGGCAATGGTAGTGTGTGGTAGGTGGAGGAGAGGCAGTGGTAGTGTGTGGTAGGTGTGGTAGGTGAAGGTGAGGCAATGGTAGTGTATGGTAGGTGGAGGAGTTGGAAGGAAGGAAGGAAGGAAGGGAGAAAAAAGTAGAAGGAAACAAGGATGGAGAGGTGGAAAGAAGAGGAAGAAATGAAAGATAGGAAGGAGTAGTGGAAGAAGGAAACAAGTATAGAAAGAATTAAGGAAAGAGAATATGAAAGTAGAGAGAGAAAAAAAAATATTGAAATGACGGAAATAGAATAAACTAAAATAAAAAAGGTAGAGAAAATGCAACAATAAAAGGAGAGACAGTAGAGGAGACGTGAGAGATGGAGGAGGGTGGGGGGAGGTAATTAGTCCTTTGAATGTTTACTTTTTTCACCTGATTCATTGATATAGGGTGGGGGGTGGGTGCGGGAGGGGAGGAGGGGGAGTCGGATATAGGGAAGAAGAGGGGGGAGTGGGAGCAAGGAATGGAGGGAAAAAGAGAGTGAAGAAGGAGTGAGTGGTGGGAGGGTAGAAGGGGGGAAGGAGGGAGTGGAAGGAATCAAGATAAAGGGCTTGTGGGAAGAAGGAGGTGAAAGAGACGAGAGGAGATGGGTGAGGTGGGATGAGTGGGAGGGAGTGGGAAGAGAAAGAGTGTAGGAGGGAGTGGGATGGGATGTTTTCGTTACACTAGAATTGCATTAATCAGTGTAAAGATGCAGGAGGGTACAGTTACAGTGTTCTTCCGTGTCCACATCAAGTATTCTGCCAAGTTCCGTGGAGCCAAAGGTCTTTTCATTAGCTTAGACCAACAGGGCGAGGCATCTAACCCTTGACCACCAGACGAGCTTTTTGTAATGGTTCAACATATTTTAGCAGGACGCAAACGTTTCCAAATATAGTTTTGATCTTACAATGGTATTTAACATAGTAACCTTGGTGGGTGTTAATGTTGAATAATACAACGTGACATTTCAATCGTCCTAAGCTAAGCTGTTCACCCGCACACTACGGTCATAGCGCAGGGACCCGGGTGAAGTTAGGACCTACGATATTAATCTTTCACTGAAAACCTATGTACAGTAATACACATATCACAAAAACACGCCAGCCGCTGTACCAGGTGGAACTGTGGCCGACTGCACCAAGGTTATATAAGATCTCTGATAGATTACCACGCACCAGTCCTTGTACTTCTTGGCGGGAAAGGCATTGACAAACTTGAAAATCAAAACAAAAGCCTGTGAATTATTCGTATGTGTGTCCCATGAGCACTAAAGTACTTACTATGAGGAAAGAACTAGGTATACCCAGTGTCAAAGAGAATAATTAAAGTGAACCTCATGATAGCCCTGAGGCTCTAGTGTGGTGATCCAGAAAGCATTGGTTCTAGGAAACTGCTAGAATATAAATGTCATGGAACTGGTTAATGGATCCAAACTACAGCTACATATATGTGGATGTTTGAACTAGACCATCTGTACAAAGTTGAGACACAGCAGCGCTTCCTGTCACCCTGGCGGACAGTTCCCTTCGACATCACGACACCCACATACCCGCCTCAGTGACTGACCATATAAAACCCTGTACACACACACACAGTATGTAAGCCTTGGTATGTCCTGCCTGTGCATGTCACCACATAAAGAGGCTTAATCACTGATCTACCGGCTGGTCAGAGTGGAGGAAATTACTCTCGGAAATTGACAGGCTGAAGGCTGGCACTAACAGGTGGTATATCGTGCGTGTGTTTGTGTGGATAGAGGCTGTGGGCTAGTCTAACATCCCTCCCCACCACCATCCACACTTCATCGATCATCTATCCTCCTTCACCAGGTCTAGAAATAACAACATGCACCTCCTTTCTAGCCTCTATTCTTCACCTATCTTCCTCCTCCACCAGTCGGCGGTGGAGGAGGGGCTCTGGGCTGAGGAAGACTCGCAAATATCTTCACAAACAAATTCTTCCTCTCGATAACGAAAGATCGACCGCTCCTCCTCCTCCCCCACTACTCCCTCCTCCCACCCCAACACACTATTTACACAGTGATCTCTTATTGGGTATTGGATTGACATACGAGAGGTAAACTCAAACTTAAACTCAAACTCTCAAGCGCTAGCTAGGTTAGTGCTCAAGCTCTAGGTAGATTCTGTCTTCATTTATATGTTTGGTTATACATAATTTGTCTTTTCTCCCTCCCCCTTCTCTCTCTCTCTCTCGCTCTCTCTTTCTCTCTCCCTCTCCTCACATCCCTCATATATTACCACATTCTCTCCTCCTCCCTCTTCTGGCACCCAACAGGGCCACGAGAGCCACAGGAGGAGATCACAAGCTGGCACGGCACTGGTCTGAATATAAGGTAGATTTCTATGCGTATTGAGGCTCTTGGTCACTGCATTCTTACCAGGCAGGATTCGGGCAACATTCCTGCCCTCATTCCTGAAGTAATTTCATGGAACAAGGCCGTTTGACGAGGAAGTCGGACCCTCGTGTTGTTAGGAAGGGGGGGTGGCGGGAAGGTGGGGGGGAGAAGGGGGGGGAACGGGTATAGGAGGGGAAAGGAGGGGGAAGAGTAAAGGCGGGGGAAAGATGGAGGGAGTGGGATGGGTAAAGTAGGGAAAAAGAGGGAGGGGGGAGAGAGGCAAGAACAGACGGAAAGAGAGAAGGAGGGAGGGGCAGACAGGGAAGGAGAGGGGAGAGATGGACAGACAGGGAAGAAGAGAGGGATAGAGAGGGGGAGGTAGATTAGTATTACGGGTGACAGTAGACCGTTCAACAAGGGGGTGACACAATATCATGGAAACAGAGACAATATGTTATTGACAGGTGTTTCAGAGGGTGTATGGGTGAGTCAGGTCCTGTGATCATATTGGTGGAGTGTGGTGGAGAGAAGTGGAGTGTGGTGGAGTATGGTGGAGAGTAGTGGAATATAGTGGAGGGTAGTGGAGTGTAGTGGAGCGTGGTGGAGTGTGGTGTAGAGAAGGAAAGTGTGGTGGAGTATGGTGTAGAGAAGGGGAATGTGGTGGAAGTTTTCCCAACTAATTTACCCAAATAGCATTTTCTTTCCGACCTCCTCCAAAACATGACACACGGAGGAGAGGAGGGGGGGAGAAGGAAGGGGAAGGGAAATGGGGAAGGGAAGGGGAGGGAAGGGGTGTAAAGGAGAGATGGGAGGAGATGATGAAAGGGAGGGATGAAGGGAAGATAAGGGATGAGGGGGAAGGGGATGACATGAAGGGAAGGGGGGGAGGATAGGAGAGTGAAGAGGAGAGAAGGAGATAGAAGGAGAGGACATTAGAAGGGAGGGAGAGGAGAGAAGATTAGAAGGGAGGGGGAGGGGAGAAGAGGGGGAGAAGGGGGTGACACACTGACACAAACCCTGGTGATCCTCAAGTGGATATTTCCCAGGAGGCTCAACACGCCACCACGATGATGGATTACCAGGAGGGAACCACACCGTGTGGGGGAGTAACACCGTGTGGGGGACAACGTGTGCAGGGCCAGCATTTATGGTGTGGCAGAATAACAATTTCGTAGATTACAAGACTATGTGGCGAGCAGGTTAGCACAGTGTGGAGTCTAAGAAAGCCACACCCTTACAACACCACATCCACCACCACCAACACCAACACCACCACCAACACCACCACCAACACCACCTACCACCACCTACCACCAGCCTACCACCACCTGGCACTACCACCTACCACACCACCACCAACACCACCACCAACACCACACACCACCACCACCACCACCACCCACCACCAACACCACCACACCACCACCACCAACACATCACCACCACCACCAACACCACCACCACCACCACCACCACCACCAACCCCACCACCACCACCACCAATAATAATAACTTTACTTCCCTCATTGATAACTGGAGACCCGGCCGGAAGAATAGAAGTTACATTTCTCCTGAAGGTCTGTTGATAACATTGAGATATTTTCCTTTCATGGAGGGAGAGGAGGGGCGGTGGGGAGGGGCGGTGTGGGGGGGCGGTGGGGAGGGGATGGGAGAGAAGGACCCAGGGAGAAGGGAGAGGGATTGGGGAGAGGGTACGAGGGGGAGGCTAGGAAGAGAGATGGTGTAGGAGGGGCTATCGTTCTCAAAAGCCCCCCCATCCCCCCTTCCCTCCCTCCCACGAATATTTATCTGCTAAAATTGGCCGCCATTTGGAAATTCGACGCCAAGGTCTTCTATACAGCAGTGATCTATGGCCCTAAAGTATATCATTATTACAGTTAACTCTTAGAAATCTTTCACTGTGGATTGTTGTGATGTATAGTCAGGTGTTTAATTTTGTTCCTTTATGTTTATTAAGGCGATACTCTGGGGGGGATTTGAGGGAGGGACAGACAGACAGATAGACAGAAACAGACAGACAGAAACAGACAGAAAATGTAGAAACAACCAGACAAAAACAGAGACAGATAGAAAAACAAAACAAAAAACCAGACAGAAAAAGACAGAAAAGATAAACAAACAAATAAAGACAAAGACAAATAGACAGATATAAGGAATAAGACTCACACTAGACCACCACCAACCCCGCTGTTAAGACTCACACTAGACCACCACCAACCCCGCTGTTAAGACTCACACTAGACCACCACCAACCCCGCTGTTAAGACTCACACTAGACCACCACCAACCCCGCTGTTAAAGACTCACTAGACCACCACCAACCCGCTCTTAAGACTCACACTAGACCACCAACCCCGCTGTTAAGACTCACACTAGACCACCACCAACCCCGCTGTTAAGACTCACAACACACTGACCTTTAATGACCTTTTAAGTTCTCGAAAATTCAACAAGCCCCCAAAAAACATTATCGGTACAAAATAAGACGATAATGTTAAGCTTAAGGTTAGGTTAGGTTAGGTTATGTTGTCTGTAAGTAGACAACCCCCTTTCCCTCCCCCAGACAGACAGACAGACAGACAGACAGACTGACAGACTGTCTATTTGTAAGCATTACAAACAAATAAATATTTGACAATTACAGATAAAACAAACTAATAGCTTCTTGGTCAGAATAAATCCAGTAATAAAACACCAAATAAAACACGAAATAAAACACGAATTAAACACCAAATAAAACACGAAATAAAACACGAATTAAACACCAAATAAAACACTAAACAAAACACCAAATAAAACGCGAACTAAAACACGAAATAAAACACGAACTAAAACACCAAATAAAACACCAAATAAAACACCAAATAAAACACCAAATAAAACACCAAATAAAACTCATAAAACATCCTTTGTAAAACGTTAATCTCTTGTGAATTTTATTTCCCGATTTTCCATGGAAGTAATTAGCGATTAATTGGTAATTATCTCTAGTCTTTATGGTAAATAGGCTGTCTGAAGGCACTTAAAAGGTCGGAGTAATTAAATAATGAGTGAAAACAAACGGCTGGGTCATTAATTCACTCTGTTAAATATGTATCGAAAAAATATGAAAGAATTTATTTAATATTTCGTGATGGTGGAATGACTCTTTTTCTTAACTATATATATATAAACTGTATGCTAGTATGAACAGGGTGTCTCAGAAAAATGAATAGAGATTAATTTACATATTTTGGTGGTAATCACATTAATGTTGTATAAAAACGTCAACATTCTCCTCATTCGTTGATGTGTGATGTCTCCTGTATGTGAAGATAATGTTGATGATGTTATATATACATTAATGTTATCTTAATTTGAATGTGTATGGCTGTGTGTATACACTTTTTGACACTATACATTAATAAAGAAAGAATTCAAATATTTTGACATGTGTACATATATACATATATATATATATATACATACAGGAGCAAATACCCTATATATACACACAAAATACACACACACACACACATGCCCACACATACACACACACACATACACACAGGTATAAATGTAAACATAAAGACATTCCCTTACACATACATGAATTTAAAAAAAAACCCACAAACACCTCAAACGCACGCAAAACACACCCAAAATACCACAAAACGCACGCAAAAAATGCACAAAAAACACCCCGAAACAACACAAAGCGCACGCAAAAATCACCAAACAACTCAAAACGCACGCAAAAATCACCCCCCAAACAACTCAAAACGCACGCAAAATCTAGCTGTCAGAAATTCATAAGGAAACTAATATCTCGACCCACTTCAAAGGCGATGTTAAATCTTACTAATGACAACCACGCCACAACAACTTTTGAGGATTTTACGGTTGGATTAAGGATTTTGGGGGGTCGGATAATGGATTTTGGGGTTGGATTAAGGATTTTTGGGGTTGGATTAAGGATTTTGGGGTCGGATAATGGATTTTGGGGTCGGATAAGGGATTTTGGGGTTGGATTAAGGATTTTTGGGGTTGGATTAAGGATTTTGGGGTCGGATAATGGATTTTGGGGTTGGATTAAGGATTTTTGGGGTTGGATCAAGGATTTGGGGTTGGATAATGGATTTTGGGGTTGGATTAAGGATTTTTGGGGTTGAATTAAGGATTTTGGGGGGCTTGATTAAGGATTTTGGGGTTGGATAATGGATTTTTGGGTTGGATAAAGGATTTTGAGGTCGGATTAATGATTTCGGGGGTTTGATTAAGGATTTTGGGGGTTCCTATTTTCTCTCTCTCTCTCTCTCTCTCTCTCTCTCTCTCTCTCTCTCTCTCTCTCTCTCTCTCCAGTCTGTACCTCTCTCTACCCTCTTTCTTCTACTCTCCCTCCTCCCATTCTCCCCACCCCCCCACTCTTTCTTCCTCTCCCCTCCTATCCTCTCCAATCAAAGTAATAATAATTCTCAGAACCTCTCTCCTCCACCGCCCACTGAGGACTTCACTCACGACAACAGCTCACGTGTAAACTAATTCATTCGATAAAGACGTATGTAGCTTAATGATTTCCTGTAACAATAGAAAGAGAATTGAAAATGTGAGGGCGTTTAATTTCTCTCGTTTCTATTGGTTATTTTCAGAATCTTTCATTTAATCGGTAACTAATGATGATTTGGGTGAATGGTGAATTGAAAGGGATTGGTGATTTGAAGTGTTGGTTGGGTGGGTGTTGGTGATTGAAATAAATGACTGGTGATTGCCACATTACTACCCAAGGCCATACAGCTACTTAATACACCTATACCTCACACATCAACTTATACTTAAGAGAGAATTACTAATAATCTATGCCAGTATATTAAACCACCACCTGGTAATTACTGTACCTGTATTTATAACTAACTGTACTTAAAATGTATTCACCACCTGTATATTACGGTCACTACCTGTATATTACGGTCACCACCTGTATATTACGGTCACTACCTGTATATTACGGTCACCACCTGTATATTACGGTCACCACCTGTATATTACGGTCACCACCTGTATATTACGGTCACTATCTGTATATTACTGTCACCACCTGTATATTGGTCACCACCTGTATATTACAGTCACCACCTGTATATTACGGTCACCACCTGCTTCAATGCGGTCACCACCTGTATATTTTGGTCTATCTGTATATTACTGTCACCACCTGCTTATATTACAGTGCCACCTGTATATTACGGTCACCACCTGTATATTACGGTCACTATCTGTATGTTACTGTCACCACCTGTATGTATTACGGTCACTACCTGCTTATATTACGGTCACCACCTGTATATTACGGTCACCACCTGTATATTACGGTCACCACCTGTATATTGGTCACCACCTGTATATATTACGGTCACTATCTGTATATTACTGTCACCACCTGTATATTACGGTCTACCTGTATGTGCAGTCACCACCTGTATATGTACGGTCACCACCTGTGTACAGTCACTACCTGCATGTTACTGTCACCACACATATATTACGGTCACCACCTGTATGTGCAGTCACTATCTGTATGTACTGTCACCTGTATATTACGGTCACCACCTGTATATTACAGTACCACCTGTATATTACGGTCACCACCTGTATATTACGGTCACTACCTGTATATTACAGTCCACACCTGTATATTACGGTCACTACCTGTATATTACGGTCACCTGTATATTACGGTCACCACCTGTATATTACGGTCACCACCTGTATAATGCAGTCACCACCTGTATATTTACGGTCACCACCTGTATATTACGGTCACCACCTGTATATTACGGTCACTATCTGTATATTACTGTCACCACCTGTATATTACGGTCACTACCTGTATATTACGGTCACCACCTGTATATTACGGTCACCACCTGTATATTACGGTCACCACCTGTATATTACGGTCACCACCTGTATATTACGGTTACCACCTGTATATTACGGTCACTACCTGTATATTACGGTCACTACCTGTATATTACGGTCACTACCTGTATATTACGGTTACTACCTGTATATTACGGTCACTACCTGTATATTACTGTTTACCACCTGTATATTACGGTCTGTATATTACGGTCACTACCTGTATATTACGGTCACTACCTGTATATTACGGTTACCACCTGTATATTACGGTCACTACCTGTATATTACGGTCACCACCTGTATATTACGGTCACCACCTGATTAACTAATGTATTGTACCTGTATTTAAGATATAACTTCTGTACCTGTCTTTATATTTCTAATTAAACTCACTAATTCTCGAGATTGATAAAAAAACAATTAAAGTATTTGTTTCGTATTTTTGTTATCATTAACATTTAACAATTACAAATAAATTAACTGATATGCAAATGAGAACGTTGTGACATTGACGCTTTAAAATTATAATGAGCTTTGAATAACACATTCTTAAATACAATGTGTTTTGATCTGTGTAGGGAGGGGAGGGAGGGAGGGAAAGGGGAGAAGGAGGGAAGAGGGAGGGAGGGAGGGAAGAGGGAGGGAGGGAAGAGGGAGTGAAGGGAGAGAGGGAGTGTTCGTGTTTGAAATATGATGGTCATATATATCTTGAGGAAGTCGAACACCCTTTCTTGTGGGACGTCAGGGAGGGGAGGGAGGGTATGTAGGAGGGAGGGGTAGGAAGGGAGGGTTCTCAGGGCCAGGGTATACAGTAGTGTAATTGACGGTCTGTGGACGGTAAAAAAGTATCATGACAAAAAGCCTACACGAAGGGACACTTGAGGGGAGGAGGGAGGGAGGGAGGGAGGGAGGGAGGGAGGGAGGAGGGGAGGGAAGGGGAGGAGAGGTGTACTTGTGATAGAAGGGTGAGGAAAGGAAGGGGGGAAAGATGATTGAAAGGGAGGGAGAGAGGGAAGGAGGGAGTCAATACTAAATTATACCAAAAGGATGAATTATCTTCACACTCGCTACTACAGTGTACGTATTTTTAGGGGGATATTTTACGTACATGTCTTCTAATCACCATCATCACTATGTATACATGACTTGTGTGGTTTACATGTACGTTTCTACACACAATCATAAACATAACTTGGTTTACATGTACGTTTCTACACACAATCATAAACATAACTTGGTTTACATGTACGTTTCTCTACACCATTAACGCACACATGTCTTGGTCTACATGTACGTTTCTCTACACCATTAACGCACACATATCTTGGTCTACATGTACGTTTCTCTACACCATTAACGCACACATATCTTGGTCTACATGTACGTTTCTATACACCATTAACGCACACATATCTTGGTCTACATGTACGTTTCTATACACCATTAACGCACACATATCTTGGTCTACATGTACGTTTCTACACACCGTCGTTAACGCACACATATTGTTCGTTTTGTGATTTAATTGTTGTGTATTGATTGACGTCACAGCCATAAGTTTGTGTACGTGACTTTGAGAGGTTCACATGTGTACACCTTTCTCATACATACCTTAACCCCACCTGTGTACACCTATAGAGCAACAATCACTACACCTGTACTTTATACCTTAATATGTACTTCTACTTAACGTACCTTACTTTATACCTGATACTCTACTTAAACTTCCATACTTCCTGGAGTGTAAGTGTGTAAGTAGACGGTATTGTTGATCCGAAGCTGATTCGTCTTTCAGGTAGACCTACTTCCGTGTTCTGAATAACTTATAATCTGCCAAAGGTCAGTTTTTTTCGTTTGTATCAAAGAATCCCAGCAATTGTGTGATCTCTGGCTGAGTATAACACTATGTTCTGTATATCTTATGACCTTCGGGTTGTTTATAGCAATAGTGACCTCTAGTGACCAGTGGATATTGACAGGTTAATTGGCGGGGGGGTACAGGTAAATGGCTACCTGTTGTCTGGCATTAACCTTTGTCGGAATTGTGGTTGGTCTGAGAGTCATGGTGGTAGTTGTGGTATAAAAGGTGATTGATGGTAAGTGTGAGGGTGTGGTTGTGGTATGGTGGTGTAGTGGTTGTGGGTGGTGTGAAGGGTTACGTTAGGTTAAAGTTCCATTAAGTTAAGGTTATATTAGGTTAAGGTTAGAGCACGGCTTCTTCTCTACTGACTGGTGATGGTAGACAGATAATCCTCCCTCCATATCTCCCCCACACACACATTATCTCCCCTCCCCTTCTCTTCCCTCCATCCTCCCTCCATCTCTCCCCCCACACGTTACCTCCCCCCTCCTTCCCCTCCACCTACCACCAACACTAAACACACACATTCGGCATTGTGGTCCCGTCTCAATTGTACTTCCGTGATCAGAATGAAACTCCCTTACTCGCTGCCTCTCCTCCCCACCCACCTGAGCACCTCCCCACCCACCTGAGCACCCCCACCCACCTCAGTACCCCGACCCACCTCAGTACCTCCCCACCCACCTAAGCACCTCGTCACTCACATCAGTACCCACAACCCACTTGAGAAAGCCCCTCGCCCGTTAACCTATAAACCCACGTCTCATGGGTTATGGGTTGGGGGCGAAAATACAAAATATGGGTGACCAAGCGGACTATCAACACGGAGCACTAAAGAGCAGTGGAGACAAGTGTGGCTCTTTAGAGTAGCTGAGGTATTTGGAGTGGTGTTGAAGGAGGAGGAGCAGACGAGGGAGGGAGGAGAGACAGACAGATAGACAGACAACAGAAAGACAAGACACGGACATTGATAAACAGACAGACAGACAGATAGAAACACCCTATCCCCTTCAGACAAACACCCAGACACCCCCCCCCCCCTCATTGTCTACACTACAAGAGAGAATAAGAGACAAAAGAGAATTTCTCAGAGAAGTAAAGAGAAGCCAACTTTCCCAGAACAGTTCTCAAAACACCCACGTGAAACTTCCCCACACCTTCAACACCTGGGAGACGGTAATGGAGTTCTTTACCTTACCTGAATCGCCCACGTTAACTCCGGTACCTCAGAGGTCAACAATCTCACCTGGTCTTGAGTAATTTATTATTATCAAGTGACTTTTAACTTCATGTGATTTTTTTAACCTTGATTGAGATTTTGACTTCAACACATTTTTTTTTCAAGTGTTAAGGTAAAAATTTAAATACTTTTGACTTTCTTGAGTGGAATATTAACTTCTGATCGAGTTTGACCAAGGGGTGACGTTCAAAGTATAGGGTTGGGTAGGGTAGGGTAGGGTAGGTGAAGTGAGGTTTGGTTAGGTTTGGTTACCCTAACAACCAAAATGACACCAATTTGACACACGAACTATTAAATATCACTAAAAATACCAAAGATTACTAACAAAAATATATATATACTATTACACATTGGAGAGTATTAACACTTCAAACACCGTATTAACTCGACACCGACTAACACACACACACACACACACAGCTTTAGTCCATATTGTGTTATATTTATACTGTAGGGATCACTATACAGGTGCTACTATATCAAGGTATTAATGTTTATTAATATAGTAGCACACGCACACACACACACACACACACACACACACACACACACACACGTTGTAAATGCCGGTCGCTATATAAAAGAGAGAGAAAATGACAGACAGACAGACAGACAGACAGAGAGACACAGACAGACAGACAGACAGACAGTAAAAGGGAGAAAGAGAAAGACACACAGATAGAGAGACAGACAGAGAGGAAAACACAACCAAAAACGAGAACTAGAGAATAAACAGAGAGAGAGGAGATAATAATAATGAATGAAGCTGAACAAACAAGGGGTGACCAAGAATTAACGAGGGGAATAAACAGAGGAAGAGAGATAATATGAAAGTTATTAAATAAATAAAGGGAGCGTCCAAGACCTTACCATTAGCTCATCCAACCCTTAAGAGAAAAAAAATATATATATCCCTCAGATGAAAACTATTACCACCAGTCAAGTCATTAAAGGGGGAGATAATGTAAAATATCCCTCAGATGAAAAATATTACGCCCAGTCAAGTCATAATAGGGGGAAATTATCTTAAAATATCCCAAAGGCGAAATATATCACTCAGTCAAATCATTAAAGGCGGAAAATTAGGTTAACTTTAAGTGCCAAAAACCTACTGTTAAATACCCAAGTTAATTCACGGTTGTTAAGATTCTTGTTGATATTTTAATCTGCGTCAATAAGCTCTATGAATGTTTATTTTTCTAAATGACTGAAGAATCTGAAATACAATAATCCTCTGTCCCGGCGCCTTAACTCAGCCATACCTATTATATATTATCCTTGTTCATTTGTCTATGTATCTATCAATATCACTCTATAGTATTATCCAAGTATGGCGACTTAAACCCTGAGTTACCTGGGATAATAGCCAATTAAGTGTTAACTACCTGTGAATACGTAACTTGTCAACCAAGGAGATTAGCCAAGTTCATTTGAGTATTTATTAGTGTTTATTGATGTTCTTTGTTTTCCTTGCGTTAGTCAGCCCAATGCTTGTCTCTTCTCACTCACTTGACCTAATTGTCACTTTTTTTCCCTCTCTACCTCCAGAAATAAGACGAATCACCAACTACCCCGTGAGCCAATGACTAAATCGATGGTGCTGTTTTCTTTCGTCTTACCTGCCCACACTAATTGATTACACACACCTTTACCTGCCCACACTAATTGATTACACACACCTTCCCCCTTCACTGGCACTTAATTGTTAATCCATACTGTACTTATAAAACAGTTTTGGGGGACAAAATACCTGTTGTAATGGGTTGGAATGGGGAATTTAATGGGGGAGAGGGGGAAGGGGAGGATGGGGAAGGAGGGGGGATGGGGAAGGAGGAGGGGAGGGAGGGAGGGAGGAGGGAGGGGAGAGGGGGGTTTCTGTATCCATGACAAACACTCATTCAACATCTGTAATGACCATCTATAGTTGACTCGGGATTGGCTATAGGTTAGGTTAGGTTTTGCTAGACATGTGTCACAGGTTAATAAGATCGTCAAATACGTGTCGTTCATCACCACTCCACTCTTCCTCCACCACTACCACCTTCACCACCACTCCACTCTTCCTCCACCACCACCACCTTCACCACCACTCCACTCTTCCTCCACCACTACCACCTTCACCACCACTCCACTCTTCCTCCACCACCACCACCTTCACCACCACTCCACTACTTCCTTCTCCACCACTTCCCTTTCCTCTACCATGTCCTCCTCTTCCTCAACTACCTATTCCTTAATCACCACCTCCTACTTCACCTCCTCCACCACCCCTACTTCACCTCCTCCAACACCCCTACTTCACCACCTCCAACACTACCACCACCTGACACAAACAACTACCACACTCTTCGTCTATACAGGTGTTAATTACTCTCAGGACCAGGTGATATTGACGACAAAGGTACATCAGAAACAAGACCAGATAAGGTAACTTGTAAGTAAGTAAGTAAGTAAGTAAGTAAGTAAGTAAGTAAGTAAGTAAGTAAGGAAGAAAGGAAGCAAGTAAGTAAGTTAAGTAAATAAATAAACAAATAAATAAAAAATAACCCATGAAATAGCCCACTAGCTGATGAACAAGTCAAGGCAAAACTATTAAGCATAAATTCAGGTGACGAGATGGCAGCTATTAACACACACAACGAAACTATGCCGCGACCTACAGCTCATTGGCAGACTGTCAAAGCGAATCACTAAACACTGTGACACTAACAGGAATGACTCAATCAATACTGACCTACTTGAGTAATTGTTGTTGTTTCATCAGTTCATCGACGGTGCTGAGGTCACACAAAGAAAATGTTATCAAGTATTTTTTTTTATGCGAAAAATCCCCCAAAAAATAAACCATTAGTAAGATATCAGAGTTATTATAGAAACTTATTGAACTGTGTGGTGGTGAAAATATTTATAAACCACCACCATCACCTCCTCCTCCTCCCTTCTACGTCTTGTTCCGCGTGATAAAACAAGCTCTAAACATTGACCAATCGGTATTATTGCGTTTACACACCGTTCATCCCTACCACTAATCTATTATCATATTAGAATAAGACGTCTAATTATAAGATAATTTTCATCTATTACATTACCGGCGGAAATGTATAATAACGGTGATAGCTTTTCCAAATAAATTTCTATTTTCTTCCATTATTTCCCGCCATTATCGTCTGCCTCTCACCCAACACTGCTTGTCTCTTCCGTCTCCTTCATACCTTCGTACCCGTACACGTCACGCGGCCAATCAAAAGCGTTTTTGCTAATTCAAAGTATATTTGGCCCAATCAAAATCGAGTTTTATTTTGGGTCTCTCATATTTTGAAATTCAAGTTCAGTTTCGACCATGGAAGTCTGTGATGGATGTCACTTAAAGTATATGGAGCTGATTGCGAGTTTTTGGAAAGAAAAACGTAGAAACTATAGCATTTTTTCGATCGCATGGTGTTCTTCCAACCTCAGTAAAGTGTACTAAGAGCAAAACGGAATGTAAATATCGCAAAGACCAACATATGTGGCGTTGGGTAAGAATCCCAGAATGCAACGACGAACAAGAACCAGGCCAATAAGGTAAGAAATAGGCGATTCCATCATATGGTGAGAGTCAGTTAGGTTAGGTTAGGTTTTGGTTTTTCTAGTTTTTTTCTGTATTTTTTAGTCGCTTAGCCACTTTTTTTTTCGGAAAACGTCAAACAAAAAAAATCGCTAAAAAAACCCGGCTAATTTCCGCCACAAATGAAGGTCATATGCGGTCTCAACACACACAAATACACTAGAAAAATATATTTTTTACTTGCTAAAAGTGAATGGTGTGACAATGCAAATTTACCGACCAATCTAAGTGTATTATTAAGTTAGGTTAAGTAGGTTGGAGGTTAACTGACAAAGTTAATTAATGTTAGGATCCCTTGGCTGGCAAGCGTGTTAACACTTCAGAGGTAACGACAACCACACCTAATATCCTCGTAAAAAAAAAATAATAATAATAATAAATTTTTGTAATTCCTCCAAAATTTACTAATAATTGAAAGATAAAACAACTTTTCCTATTGTTTTTCTTTCCCTAAGTGCCTCTCAATAAGCGCTGGTGTGAACTATTGCTTTGATGTATTACTCTAAGTGTAAAGAAGAATAAATTATCTATGGTAAAAAGAGCGAAGTTGCTGTTTACTAATGAGTATCAGTGAGTATAAGGCGGAATTCCTTATCATTAATGTCTATCCAAACTTTCAGACGACGACGCATCCAGACGCTCATGTAAACAAAGATGGCGACGGTGGCGGCGGAATATTTCTTTACGGAAAAAAAAAACTAGTGAGAAAAAAAAACCCTGAATATGAAAATTATTCCCTAACCGATATATTTTATTCTTGAGGAAAGAAATAATACCTCCGTAGATATATTTCCCTAGGTAGATGGTTTACTTTATATTCCACCCTAAAATACGACTCTTTCCAGGGGAATTTCACTACAGGGCAAGACAAGAGTGAAGTTAAGTTACGTGTTGACAGAAGCAGCTAGGCTTTCCACACTTAGCTAATTGACTAAAAAAAAAAAAAAACAATCTCCAAATTAAGTCTGATTTTAGTTGGTATTAGTGAGATAATAAATACGACGTTGTAATTACGCTTAATTACCTGAATTAGATGATTTGTTGTCCTTATTTGAGTGGTGGAGATGATTTGTTGCCCTTGGTGGAGTGTTGGAGATGATTTGTTGCCCTTGGTGGAGTGGTGATGATGATTTGTTGACCTTGGTTGAGTGTTGGAGATGATTTGTTGTCCTTGGTGGAGTGTTGGAGATGATTTGTTGTCCTTGGTGGAATGTTGGAGATGATTTGTTACCCTTGGTGGAGTGTTGGAGATCAGAGGTGTTGGCGTCTCCCTGTTTCTCCCTCTCTCAGCCGCCATAATCATCGGTTCTGTCTGTACGTTCGTCATCCATTAACTCAAATCCTTGGTTTCACTCGCCATGGTTCCAAGCGCTATCCGTACGTACATTCATCCGTCCGTATATCCTTCCGTCCGCATATCCTTCCGTCCGTCCGTCCCCTAACACGCACCATCACTAACTAACCCGAACCGGACTCTTCACCGTTTCAACCCCGTTATAATGGAGTGTTTACACCTGGTTGACCTCAAGCCGTAACAGCCCATTCGCCATAACACAACTCTTTAACTTTGCCTTCTTCTTTCTATTCTATCTACGTGTTTCCTTCTATCTCTTTCATTTCCTTCATTTAGTTCGTTTATTTTCTTTTAGTTATATAGCGTAATTGTGTTCTGGATAATTTAATTGATTTATATATATATGTTTTTTATTCTCGTAATAATTGTGGTTATTTTACGCTTCTGTTTAGGGAAGCTGTTCTTAATAATAACTGCAACAACAACAACAATAACAAAAAACAACAACAACAGCAACAACCACAACAACAACACTCATAACTACAAAAAACTAAAAAACAAAACAACTACACTATAACACCATCCTACAACACATTGATCTACAAACACCACATCAACACAACATACACAGTCCAATTACAACACAAACACACCTCTATAATCACCATCCCTATTAACCGATTTAAACCCTTTCATATAATCTCACTCGTATACCCCCCTCCCCCCCCCCCACACACACGCTGCTTAATGCCCTTCAGGAGTACAGTAAGATGTAATAAGATTGTGTTCATTTTTTTCAGGAAAGAGAGAGGCGCTGTGTACATTAGAGTCAATAGTTAGACTGTAGGTAATAGGGTTATGCTGTAAGCAAGAAGATGTGTGTGTGAGTGTGTGTGTGTGTGTGTGTGTGTGTGTGTGTGTGTGTGTGTGTGTGAGAGAGAGAGAGAGAGAGTATTGCTGTGTGAAATATGAAAGAGACGCACATACAGTACACACAGAAACACAAACACAAACCCAGTGTGAATGACTACTAGAGACACAAACACATACAAACATACTACCACACATACACAAACAAAACAAACAAACAACAAGAAACCCAATAATAACATAATAATACTAATAATGCCAAGTTCTTATTGATGATCTGTGCATAGTTTACGTGTCAAGGATTCGAACCCACATCATGGACGTCTTGAGTCAATTTGAGCTTTAAGACAACCATCGAGAAGGTCTATTAACATATTGGCTTCATCTTAGGCACATGTGACCTTTTAGACGGGTGATAACTGTATATTTATAGTAGTAAAATATTCAACAAAGTTCTAGTCTGATTTTTTGATGTAATGGTTAGTGGATTATTATCATCACACACACGCACACATACACACACACGCACACATAAACACACACGCACACATAAACACACACGCACTCTCGCCCTTCCCACCCCACACACACTCTTCCCTCCACACACACTCCCCCCCACACACACTCCCCCCCACACACCTCCACACCCCACACCCCTCCCTCCCCCAAACACAATATAAAGTTTCATTTTAACCCGTAATTAACGCTTTCAGTTACGATGTTAATTTCTTATTTTTCATCAATGTTTTTTTTTTTTTTTTTTCTTTTTTCATAAATTATAATTCCCTTTGAAACGTTAATGAACTTCCTTAATGAGGCAACGGCGGCGGCGGCTAACCTTCGGCCCACAGCCCATCTGAGACACGAAGGGGAGGGGAGGGAGGGGGAGGGAGATAGTGGAAAGGGAGAAGTGAGAGGAAGAGAGAGAGAGAGAGAGATATATAACAAGAGGGAGACAGTATGTGTACTAGTGTATTTAAATCAACCCGTATGTATTCATATATCTACGTAATAAATAAATACATATGTGTAAGAATCATGTCATACGTGTCCGTGTATTCATGTATGTATAAATATTCAATACATCTATAGTTGAACAATACACTCCACTCTCCCACTGAACAGAAATTGAACAATCTGAATATTTTTTTATTTATTTATTTTTTTTTATCACTTTTGTTACGGGAAAAATATTGATATAGACGTCTGTATATATTCGTGAAATATTGAGTTCCAGGAGTCTATATTTGACGCCTTTATACCAAACACTCTGAGTATACAAGAGAGAGAGAGAGAGAGAGAGAGAGAGAGAGAGAGAGAGAGAGAGAGAGATTCACAACAATATTCGAGCAGTAGAAGGATATACATCAGCTGATCCGGATTCACCGTCAATAAAGCCACGAACGACAACAACATCAGCTGAGCTAGTAGAATAGAGCAGGAGGAGGGAAGGGGGGGGGGAGAAATAGGAGCAGGAGAAATGGGAAGAAGGGGGGATGGAATATGAGAATAAGAATAAGAAAGAGGAGGAGGAGGACGAGGAGGAGATTGATGAAGGGAAAGAAGAGGGGAGGAAAAGGAGACGAATCAGAACAAGGAATAGGAGGAGAATGAGAATGAAAATGAGGAAACAGATGAGACATTCAGATAACTCCTTCAGATACGACAAATACTTCACCTATCATCCCTTCATAATGATAGACTTTGTTCTATAATTCACAGCGATAATCGATAAATAGACGTCCACCCAAAGACCTGATGTTTGGTTGATTGGATTATTCAACAAGGATTACCTGGGGATTAACCCTTTTGCCTGTTGATTAATGCACCTGATGATTAAACACACCTAATGTTACCTGTAGAGGGTTAAGGTTAGGTTAGGTTAGGTTAGGTTAGATTAGGTTAGGTTAGGTTAGGTTAGGTTTGGTTTGGTTAGGTTAGGTTTGGTTTGGTTAGGTTAGGTTTGGTTTGGTTAAGTTAGGTCTAAAGTCGATGACGGAGTTGTTTGTGAGAGTATTGGAAGCATAAACCAAACCAAACCTAACTTACCCTAACCTAATCAAACCAAACCAAACCTAACCTAACCTAACCAAACCAAACCAAACCAAACCAAACCAAACCAAACCAAACCAAACCTAACCTATATAATACGTCAGAGCAGAAGCATTAATACAAGTTGTCGACCGTGTGCGCTCATAAACCGGCTGATAACACTGGCCAGTCCGGCATAACCCTGTATTAACATGTAATTTATAACACCATTACCCCCTCTCCCCCCTCCCCTCCCAAGGCCGTTTATTTAAGAGTAATAACACAGGATAGCGACTCAACAGCTGCTGCCGTCCGTCATGGTGGGGGTTATCACTTTATTGCTGACGCTGGATATGTTTGTTTACTTTTCTGCCATCAGCTGTTCGCCGCTCAGCTGATTGTGACGAACCACCATGGCGCTGCATTACGGGTTTTGTTCGATCTCGTCATCGTTATTATTATCGTCATCCTCATCGTCATCGTCATCCTGATCTTGACCACACACACACACACACACACACACACACACACACACAGAGAGTGGTGGTGATAGTGGTGTAGAGAGGTAGTAGTAGTAGTAGTAGTAGTAGTAGTAGTAGTAGTAGTAGTAGTAGTAGTAATAGGGTACCACCCAAACGCCAGCAAATCCTTCCTCATCGTGAAGCCAGATCATTATGATCGGGCTGTGGAGGTTTTCGGCGAAAGTGAGGTCAAAATAACTAAGGACGGCCAAAGACATCTAGGCGCAGTAATTGGCACTACGGACTTCAAGACCCAGTACGTAGGGGGAAAGGTGAACGAGTGGGTTAGCGAAATCCATGCTCTATCGGAGATTGCTAACACAGAGCCACATGCGGCCTTTGCAGCATTCACACATGGAGTCAAGCATCGTTGGAACTACCTGATGCGTACCATCCCTGAGATCCGACCCCTCCTCCACCCTTTGGAAGAAGCAATCAGTGTCAAGTTCATTCCCAAACTAGTGAAACACCACGACTTAACCCCAGTAGAAAGAACACTTCTTGCACTTCCACCAAGACTGGGAGGGATGGGACTAACTAATCCAGAGGAGATTGCTGACTCTGAACATCAAAATTCACTTAAGCTCACGGCAGCCCTCACTGACCACATAATAGCCCAGAATGCAACAGGGGAAGTGGACACCAGCGAAGTTAATAAGATCCGTAGATCCATTACAACAGATCGGCAGCACTGCCAAAATGACATGTTGCAGCAACTATTGCTGCAGGTTCCAGAAAATTTGACAAAAAAAGTAGCTATAGCGCAGGAGGTGGGCGCCTCGAACTGGTTAACTACGTTACCGATAAGGGCAAATGGTTTCAGCCTTAACAAACAAGAATTTACAGATGCCATTGCTCTAAGGTACGGTTGGCCAGTAGATGGTTTGCCCTCCCAATGCGTGTGTGGCTATTCCTATGATGGCGATCACGCCATGGTTTGCAAGAAGGGGGGCTTCATATGCATGAGGCATGACGAGGTAAGGGATCTCACAGCAAATATGTTGAAGGAAACCTGCCGGGACGTCATGGTAGAACCGACCCTCCTTCCACTGGATGGCGAGATCCTCCAACACAGGACTTCAAACACATCTAACGAAGCCCGTGTGGACGTCAGTGCTCGAGGATTCTGGACGCGGGGACAGCGAGCCTTCTTCGACATCAGGATTTTTGATCCCATGGCCGTTTGTCACCGTAACCTAGCTCTCGATGCTGCACATAGGAGGAACGAGAACGACAAGAGAAGGGCATATGGGGAGAGAATTCAAAATGTCGATCAAGGCAGCTTCACTCCGCTAGTGTTCACAACCTCTGGTGGGATGGGCCCAAGCGCAAGATGTTTCTACGCCAGACTCGCGGAGCTGATCTCCGAACAGAAGCAGCAGCCCAGAAGTTATGTCACAGCCTGGATGAGATGTCGACTGTCCTTCTCTCTCCTTCGGTCGGCTTTGCTCTGCCTCAGGGGAACGAGAGCTTCTGCCCCTACTCCGTCAACTGCTGCAGATATCGACTATGAGGCTACAGTCACCGAATGCCGCATCGATCTGCGGCTCAACTAATTTAACACAGATAGGATAGTTGCTTATGTATTAGGATATTTAATATTAAGGTAAATAAATGGTGGCGAAGGTGTGGCTATTGGGGAGGCTGGAGGCCATGTTTAAAAAAAAAAAAAAAAAAAAAAAAAAAGTAGTAGTAGTAGTAGTAGTAGTAGTAGTAGTAGTAGTAGTGATTGTTAGTGAAAAAAAACCCCCACCCAGCTTCAGATTTAAATGAAATATATTCCCTTACGTAGACAATAAAAATCTATTCCACATAAGTTGAACTGAGTTACATTGTCAAACACACTTGTCAGCGAATACTTGTTTAATCTACAGTTTTATGTTTCATGTTAATTTGAAATGAAAATATTCACCCTGGAAAAATAATGAAGAGTTGTATAATGAGTATTTGATGTATAAGAGAATAACTATGTGCCTGTTATTGCTGCTATACAGACAGACAGACAGACAGAGAGACAGACAGACAGACACACACACCTGCAGATTGCCTCAGTTCTACATCCCTCAAGAAATCACATATAAAACTTTGTTCTCTCGTAAGTTTAGTTCAAGGAAGACACAATAAGCGGATCACTGGGGCTCTGAGGAGGAGGAGGGGGATGAGGAGGAAGGAAGAGGATGAGGAAGAGGGAGGGGAGGTGGTGGATGAAGGGAGGGGAGGTGGTGGATGGAGGTAGTGGATGGAGGTGGTGGCGGAGGGGGAGGTGGTGGTGGTAGTGGTGGAGGGGGAGGTGGAAGAGGAGGAGATGAAGAAAGAAGTGGAGAAGGAAGAGGAGGAGAGGAGAGGTAACATCACGTCATACTGTCCACGCTAAGGTAGAATTAAGTCACTGTTTCAACGCCTAGACACTGTTACATCACTGTTTCAACGCCTAGACACTGTTACATCACTGATCCAACGCCTAGACACTGTTACATCACTGTTCCAACGTCAGTGTACCGTTGAGACGAGGGAGAGTGCAGTGTGGGGAGAGTTAAAGTGGGGAGTAATGTTTTATTGTGAAGTTGAGGGAGAGTTATGTCATGTGAGAGTAAGGGGTGAGAGTGAGGAGGTGTGTGGGGAGGGAGGTGTGTGGGGATGGGGAGGGGGGGAGGCGGTGGGGGGGGAGGAGGTGGGGAGGGAGGTGGGGAGGAGGGTGTGTGGGGTGGTGGTGGTAGGGAGAGGGGTGTGGGGATGGAGGAGGAGGGTTTGTGGGAGGGGACGAGGAGGAGGAGTTGGAGAGGAGGTGTGTGATGACGTAGTAACAAATGATGCCGATAACCTACCACACACACACACACACACACACACACACACACACACACACACACACACACACATACACACACGATGAATACAAAATCTTCTTCACAGCTCATAAACCAGAAGATAAAACGGAAAAAAACACCACACACACAAAAACAAAAACCCCAGTTATATTGTTCTCTGTTTTTATGAGTGAACACAAACCCGGTTACCAACAATGAGCCTGACCTGAATTTTTTTGTGTGTGTGTTTTAATCGATATATTTTTGTTCGTTTAGTTGGCTGGGTTAACCTGGATTAAACCTGGGGGAAAGTGTGTGTTAGATCGGTAAGTTTTCTCTTCATCTCACCTAACATAACCTAACCTAACCTAACCTAACCTAACCTAATTTAACTTAGCCTAACTTAACCTAACTTAACCTAATCTAATCTAACCTGTTAAATTGTTTCTGTGTCTTTTGTAACTGGAGCTGTCTGCCTGTCTGTCTGTCTGTCTTTCTGTCTGTTTGTCTGTCTGTCTGTCTGTCTGTCTAGCATTACCCCTCTCCTTCTCGACCACTCTTTTCCCCACCTTCCATCATCACCTCCTCTTTCTCTTGTTACTCCTTCTCCTCTTCCCTCTCCTTCTTCTCCTCTCCCTCTCCTCCTCCTCCTCCTCCTCACCACCTCTCACTTGACACTCCCTCAACTCTACTGAGGAAAAAAGTCCTTCACGTTCCACTTAATCTCTCGCAACTTTGCTTCTCCTATCATGATTAATTACACACACACACACACACACACACACACACACACACACACACACACACACACACACACACACACACACACACACACACACACACACTATAGTCAATAATGGCACCATACATAACCATCAAGTTAAGATTGAGTCTGAGGTAACTTACGAGGTTAATTAGGGGTAGTTTTTGGCCTCATGCTGTAGTGAGGTTAGGTTAGGTAGTTGAGGTTAATCGAATGAGTATATTATTGGTTGAGTTTATTGAGGCTGGAAATACAACCACCCATCTACAACAACCACCCATGTACAACCCACAACCACCCATCTACAACAACCACCCATCTACAACCAACAACCACCCATCTACAACAACCACCTACAACCCACAACCACCCATTCTGTAAACATCTTCTCGTCTCTACATTTATTACACTTTACGTTGAAATAATTCTAAAACGTTACAAACTATTTATTTATTTTTTCTCCCTTGACTATGAAGTGAAGGCCCCAGCCCAGTCTTAACCCCTTACACCTTAAAAGGAAAGTTTGAGAGCCAGGATTATGACGGGCTGGTGAAAGGCGAGGGGATGGAGAGAAAGTGAGGGAGAGAAAGTGGTGAGGCGGTAACGGAGGAGAAGGTGAGAAGGGTAAGGTTGAGAGAGAGAGAGAGAGAGAGAGAGAGAGAGAGAGAGAGAGAGAGAGAGAGAGAGAGATGAGAGAGAGTAGGAGAGAGAGAGAGAGAGAGAGAGAGAGAGAGAGAGAGAGAGAGACTTCCCATTAATATCTTACCAATATCCAGAAATATTCAGTGAAGAAACTTTGATACCAATGAATAGAAATTTTTATTCATTTTATGAGTCATGCAGCATCATGAATATGTATCTGATATACCTATGGGTAAATATATAAGTAAATAAACACATCATAAATGAATCTTCCATATATTCTCTGATTTGTTTTGTAAAATAATGTATAACCCATCTCCATACATCCGTGAGTCAGGATGAGTAAAGTATAATCCTCGTGAATAAAACCATCTTTATTCATCATTCACTGGTAGAAAAATGAGTGAATGTGGATTGACTTCGTTAGAATGTTAGTGAATAATAATGTGAAGAATGAGTAATGGAGATATGAATGAATAATGTGAGTGTGGTTTTCATTGTGTGGTTGTCAATGAATTTCTCACTCATTCCTTCTCTCTCTCTGTCATATCTCTTTTTTCTTCTTTCTTATCTTATTCTTCTGTTCTCTTGCCTCCATCTCTTCCTTCATTCTCCTCTCCTCGTCTCTTCTCATCCCTCTTTCTTTCCTTTTATCTCATTTTTTTCTCATCCCCACAAGTTCCTTCTCTCTTCTCTCTACTTCTCTATCTCCCTCTCCTTCTAGCCCTACCCTTTTCTCGCCTCACTCCCCTTCCCTCTCAACCTTCTTTCCCTCCTTCCCTTCCCATCCTCCCCAAATCAACTCCCCCAACCCTCAATCCCCCCCTCCTTCCCTCCCTCCCTCCCTCAACCTCCCCCCACCCCTCCTTCCCTCCCTACCCGCCCCACCCCTCCCTCCCTCCACTTCCCTCCCGCCCCAACATGGCAAAAGTGGAGGCACTATTTTTCTTTGGGCAAGAGGCAACACCCACAGCGACAAAGACAAATTATATCATGAAGTTTGCAGGTAAGTGACTCTGATGCACTCCCCCACGACCTGCTACCTGCTGACCTGCTATCTGCTGACCTGCTATCTGCTGGCCTGTCCCTTTATGATGGTGGTTGGTAGTGGTGGGTTTGGTGGTGGTGGTGGGTATTGGTGTGTGGTGTTAGGTGGTTGTAGGTGGTGGTGGTGGTGAGTGTAAGTGTGGGTGTTTGTGTATTGTGTGGTGGTGAGTGGAACTTATGAACGTTCCATTGAGAAAGTGAGAGACAATGGAAGGAGGAGGAAGAGGAGGAGGAGGAGGAGGAGGAGGAGGAGGAGAAAAGGAAGAAGAAGAGGAGAAGAAGGAAAAAGTAAGGTGTTCATAATGTCTCACACACACACACACACACACACACACACACACACACACACACACACACACACACACACACACACACACACACAACATTGGTTTAAGGTGAGCCGATAGTCAACTTTACTTCAAATATTAAAGTCGCGTTGCAATTGACCAGGTGTGGGCATTATCCAAGTACTAGGAACTAATAAATATCCTAATTGCATTATCCAGGTACTAGGAACTAATAAACTATCCTAATTGCTCTTTCATTCTTCATCTAACAGAATAGAATGGCTTAGGTTAGCTTAGGCTCGGTTAGGTTAGGTTAGATTCATAAAACACAAGTATGAACAATAAACACGCGTTCATTTGTTCATCTGAAGTTCATCTTAAGGAACTGAACGCCTTGGGTGTTCTTGTTTGTTTGTTTGTTTTTGTGTGGCGCAATACAGTTGTTTACCTTTTACTTATACCGACACAAAACAAGGATTTCTCTCCACTCTTTATGGTAAGTGAAACCTGTACCCTTTTGTCCCGGTAAAGATATCGCTCTTTCTTTCTCTCTCTTTCTCTCGTTCTTCCTTTCTCTCGTTCTTCCTTTCTCTCGTTCTTTCTTTTTTTTCTAGTTTTTCTTACTCTCTCTCTCTCTCTCTCTCTCTCTCTCTCTCTCTCTCTCTCTCTCTCTCTCTCTCTCTCTCTCTCTCTCTCTCTCCCAGAAACAAAGTCCATCGGTAGTTGTTCAGTAAAGGCCAATAGCTATTCCCTGGCTAGTAATGCCCAAAATATAGTGTCTTTTCCAATAGCAATTTAGCGGCTGTCAGTTTCTCAACAGCGGCGCCATTAAGACATTTTGTCAGAGTCCTTGACCTGCCGATACCTTTTATGGCCGGACTTAATATGTGTCTCCTGCAGCCCTCTGACCAGCTGTTGTGGTGAGGAGAACCAGCTGTTGTGGTGAGGAGGACCAGCTGTTGTGGTGAGGAGAACCAGCTGTTGTGGTCTTGCTGAGTGAGAACCAACTATTATGTGGTCTTATTGAGAAACCAGCTGTGTAAACCATCTCCTCAAGGAACCAGCTGAGTCCAATTTCAACCGAACACCAACTGCCTACCGTCTCAATAAGCAAGACAGACATACAACACACACAACACCAACCCAGACAACACAAAGAAACACAAACACACACACACAACACAATCACACACACACAACACAAGGGCTTTCGTGTTCCTCCTCCTTAAATAGTCGACTTGGATTCCCTTAGATATAAATAAACAAACACACAAGCACTTGGTATCGTGTTTCATTTGTTGTTTTTTTATGGGTTTTGCTTGTTTATAATTTACTATCCAGGGGTTATTAATTTTGCTTTAATTGATTTGTTTATTGTTTATCTGATGGATGAATAAATGGGTTAAAAATATTATTTGTTTTGGAGACTGTTAATTCTGTTTTCATTGTTGTTGTTGTTGTTATTATTATTACTACTACTACTACTACTACTACTACCACCACCTACCACCACCACCTACCACCACCCACCACCTACCACCACCTACCACTACCACCACCGACCACCACCCACCACCACCTACCACTACCACCACCACCCACCACCACCTACCACCTACCTCTCGTCCCTCCTAAAAGTATTGTTCCCACACTATAAAATTTTCTCCCACGCTCACCTACACCTAAACACACACACACACACACCGCCGAGGCCCGAGTCATTACCTGTAATGGCTGGAGGTGCGGCCTCTCACGGGGTGCTTGGGAGGTCGGCGAGGAGGTAATTTTGGAGGTGAGAGTGAGGTAATGGTGGTATTTACTGAGAAACCTTAGAGGAGAGGGAGGTTTCTTGTACACACACACACACACACACACACACACACACACACACACACTAGGGAGGTACGAATGATCTATGAGTCTATATTAACATAAAACTGGTCTGATTCCTTACGCCAGGCGAAGAAAGGGGAACTAAACCCTTATTTGTGTACGCCAGGCGAAGGAAAATGAACTTAGTTATTAGCATCAGACAGAAGCCGAGTAAAGGTGATGGGTTGCAAGGTACGGGTTGCAAGGTACGGGTTGCAAGGACCTAGTTTCATTGGTCGTGTTGCAAAGGCCAAATAAAAGTTCTCTCAGGGAATAAGTAACTCATTTACAACTGATCTTGACTGAAATTGACTGATCTTGACTGAGATTGACTGACAGCTACAGGGTGTGTCACTTCAGGATAAAACAAAGTTAAAACTGTACTCTTATAAACCATTCATCATTACGGGATATATTTGATGAGTTTAAACCATTTATCTGACTTCATGAAAAAGCAAAATTGGAAAAAAAGTTAAACCCGTTTTCTGAATCGTCAAATTTTGCATCACATAACGAGTCAAAAACAATTTCTAAAACGGTCATCAAAATTATATAACAAAATATAAAAAAATAAAATAAACATTATCTTATGCCGCCAAAATTTTTATCTAAAGCCACCAAAACATCACCTAAAAACCGCTCAAAAATTCCCTAAAATTTTAAAACCACCTAAAACCGCCCAAAAAAATTCCCTAAAACCACCACAACATCACCTAAAAACCGCCCAAAAATTCCCTAAAATTTTAAAACCACCTAAAACCGCCCAAAAAAATTCCCTAAAACCACCACAACATCACCTAAAAACCGCCCAAAAATTCCCTAAAATTTTAAAACCACCTAAAACCGCCAAAAAAAATTCCCTAGAGCCACCACAACATTATCAGAAGCCGCTAAAACTGGAAAATATAACTCGAAAATCTTATCCCAAACCATGACTACTACACAATATAAACACAGCCAACACCGTTTTCTATAATCATCACTAAAGGGGAGACTATTCAATAAAAATGTACGCTCTAGAGACAGCCGACCATCTTCTTGTGTTATTATCTCTAGGTAGAAAAGCTTTTAGGAAGATTAATTCACCAAAATCCACTGACGTTCAGAACATCCGGCCATAACAATCCGTGTTAAATAATCCCCAGAGCCGGATACAAACTCAGAATACTTTCAATTTTAACCTAACCTAACCTACCCTAACCTACTATGACCTGTGTGTGAAGCAGCAACATTGGACTATAAACACACACACACACACACACACACAGAATGATACAGAAGGCACAAAGAAGAATAAGAAACAGATATAATAAAAGAAAAGTAATAAAACCTGGATTTAGAGAAAGACGAAGACAGGAAGACATCTGTTTATGTAAATCACTTCTCATTCAAGACGTAATGAAAGGCTGTAAGGCTGAGAGAGAGAATGGATGCAAATTGTGTTTCTCTGAGGCTCTAACTGAGAAGCTGGATGCAGATCAAACAAAATAACTGCGGAGGATGGAAGAGGAGACATAATGAGAAGATAAAGAGAATGAATAACAGAGATGAAAGGAGAATAAGAGAAAGGTGGGAGAAAGCAAAAAAGAGATTGGAAAGCGAAAAAAGACAACGATAAGGATTAGAGGAGAGAAAATAGAAAGATTAGAAAAAGAGTAAAAATATTGATCCATCTTGTGGGGGCTGATCCATCTTGTGTGGGGCTGATCCATCTTGTGTAGAAATTGATCCATTTTGTGTGGGGGCTGATGCATTTGTGGGGCTGTCTATCTTGTGTGGGGCTAATCCATCTTGTGTGGGGGCTGATCTATCTTGTGTGTGGGGCTGATCCATCTTGTGTGGGGGCTACTCCATCTTGTGTGGGGCTGATCTATCTCGCCCTTTGTGTTAGACTGTCGCCACACAAGCTCGGGAGGTTTAGTGAATGATACGCGTTGAGTTCTCGTCTCTAAGGATCAAAAGGAGGAGGAAGAGGGGGAGAAGGAGGAGGAAGAGGAGAAAGAGTAAGTAGAGGAGGAGGAGGAGGAGGAGGAGGAGGAGGAGAAAGTGGAAGAGACGGAAGTAAATTATAGATGAGGAAGTTGAGAAAAATGAGAAGGAGGGAGAGGTTGAGAAGGAAGGAGGAAGAAGAAGAATATGAGGATGAATCAGGAACAAGTTAACGACACCTCTCTCCTCCTCTCCTCTCCCTCTCTCTCCCCCTCCTCTTCCTCTCCTCTTCCTCCTTCCACTCACTGCCTTTGGATCTCGAACCAGTGTCGACTAGTTTCAAAGGCGAGATGGGAAGTATGCATGCCAAACCACGTCCGGTAAAGTCCCTGTTTCAACCTAGTCTCGTAATTTTCCCTTCACGCTGCTTGCATCGCCTTTGAAACCTCGGGACATGGGGTTCGAAGTTTCAGTGGGTCGTGTCATTCGTTCGAAACCCCTCTCTCCCCCCTACCCCCCTCGTAAATTAGCATAGTTCAGCGTGTCATAGTGGTGAGTAACTCTATTTTTTTTGTAGATTTTGCGAGACAGATAGATAGAGAAAGAGACAGAGGGATAGAGAGCAAGACAAAAAGAGACAGAGGGAGAGAGAGAGAGAGAGAGAGAGAGCAAGACAGATAGAGACAGAAAGAGGAAAAAAAACCCACAAGATCACCAAAGTCATATTAAGAAAACAAAAGAAAAAAAAAAAACACGTGAAACAGAATTAGGTTTTATGAGAGACCTTAACCCCTTACTGGAGGAGGTCAGTTGTCCTTCGGGGCCACTATTAGGGTCAACAATCCCGCTACCAACCACATGCCCAAACAGAGACAAAACCCGAAGGCCAGGTAGAATGTACGCTCGACCTCGGGATCATCATCGGGGGGTGGGAGACGGCCTTCCACGATCGGGGTGGGAGGGTAGTCTTTCGGGGAGTGGGGAGAACCTTCTTGGGGGGAGTGGGATCTGTCTAGGGGGCGTGGGGAGACCTGGTGTAGGGGGAGGAGGAGAACTTGTCTTGGGGGAGTGGGGAGGAACTGTCTTGGGGGGAGGAGAAGAGCTGTATGGGGGAGGAAGAGCTGGGAGGAGGAAGAGCTTGCATGGGGGAGGAGGAAGAGCTGGGTGGGAGGAGGGAAGAGCTGGGAGGAGGGCAGAGCTGGGAGGAGGAAGAGCCAGATGGGGAGGAGGGAAGAGTGGGGAGGAGGGAAGAGTTTGTGGGAGGAGGGGAAGAGCTCTGTGGGAAGGAGGGAAGAGCTGGGTGGGAGGAGGGAAGAGCTGTGGGGAGGGAAGAGCTGAGTGGGGAGGGAGGGAAGAGCTTGGGGAAGGAGGAAGAGCTGTGTGGGGAGGAGGAAGAGCTGTGGGAGGAGGGAAAGGTTGTATGGGGGGAGTGGGAAGAGTTTGTGGAAGGAGGGAAGAGCTTGTGGGAAGGAGGGAAGAGCTGTGGGAGGAGGGAAGAGCCGTGGGAGGAGTGGGAAGGTTGTATGGGGGGAGGGAAGATTTGGGAATGAGTGGGAAGCTGTAGGGAGGAGTGGGAAGAGCTGTGGGGAGTGGGAAGAGCCAGGTGGGGAGGAGGGACACAGACGGGGGAGGGAAGAGTCTGTGGAAGGGAGTGGGAAGAGCTGGGAGGAGGAAGAGTCAGCAGGGGGGAGGAAGAGCTGCATGGGGAGGGAAGAGCCCAGGGAGGAGGGAAGAGCTGTGGGAGGAGTGGAGTCAGGTGGGAGGAGGGAAGCTGCAGAGGAGGGGAAGAGCTGTCTGAAGGAGTGGAAGGTCCAAGAGGGGAGGGAAGAGCTGTGGGAGGGAAATGCTGTATGAGGAGGGGAGCTGTGGAGGAGGCTGTGGGAGGAGTGGGAAGAGCCGTGTGGGGAGGAGTGGGAAAAGCCGTGTGGGGAGGAGTGGGAAAAGCCGTGTGGGGAGGAGTGGGAAGGTCCGTATAGGGCGGAGTGGGAAGGGTCTCTGACTAGGGAAGAGAGGGAAGGTGTCTCGACTCGGATTTTGACGAGAGAGTCGACGAGGCCGTTGATCCTGTCGAGGTAGCTACCGATAGAGGAGGTGGTGGAGTCCTGCGACGACAAGTCAATCACCAAGGAGCTGGTGCTTAAGTAGTCGTTTACCGGCTGCGGTGACCACTCTGCCGACGGCGCCTCCGGTGACCATTCTGCCGACGGCGTCTCCGGTGACCACTCTACCGACGGCGCCTCCGGTGACCACTCTGCCGACGGCGTCTCCGGTGAGCGAGTTTTTTTCTTATTGGAAGACATAACTTGTATTCTAATATTGGGTTGATGGGAAAAATTTTAATTTTTTTTTGAAAGTGACTGTAAAGCGAGATATTAAATTTATCCATTAACTAGGACAATGGTTGAGAGTTGTGTTTGGTGTGTGGGTGGTGGAGGTGTGGGTGGTGGGGGTGTGGGTGGTGGAGGTGTGGGTGGTGGAGGTGTGGGTGGTGGAGGTGTGAAATATAGAAATTAAAGTGTTACGTGTTGCAGTCTGTTGTCACACCTATTATACCTGTCACTCGTGTGTGTGTGTGTGTGTGTGTGTGTGTGTGTGTGTGTGTGTGTGTGTGTGTGTGTGTGTATTCGAAGTGAAACATATTTTTGTGTAAAAGAAATCTCTCTCTCTCTCTCTCTCTCTCTCTCTCTCACGTCCAATATATACATTTAACACACCATTGACTTTCTCTTGACTTTCTCTGTCTCTTAACCCTTTCGTTGTGGTCCCCCTCACCTGTCCCATTAACCTGTTCTACTTTATACCTATTCTATTTTCCATTCTCTTTAGCTGTCATCATCATCATCACCCTTCCTTCCCTCCCTTTAGTCGTATGTTCTATATTTTACGATTTCTCATCGACCTTTCCCTCTAATTTGCTCATTTAACCCTCCTCCTCCACCCCCTCCTCCACCTCCTTCCCTTCATCCTCCTTCTCCTCCTCTTCTTCCTTCTCCTACCCCTCCTCCTCTCCTTCCTCCCTTCCTCCTTCTTCTCCCCTTCCTCCTCCTTCTCCTCCTCTTCTTCACTCCCCTCCTCTTTAGCTTTCATCAGAGACTGCCTCATCTTCTCTCCCTTCTCGAACTTTCCCCGTGTCATTTCATTCTTATTTTCGTCCTTGTCCTCCTTTCCCATACCTTTTTTTCCTCCCTCCCTTCCTTATGAATCAGTCCTCTTTCCCTCCTTCCCATTCACCATATTCTCCCTATTCCTCTTTTCGTTGTTATATTTCCTTTTACATGTAAATCTCTCCTCCTCCTCCTCCTCCTCCTCTCTTTCTTTTTCCTCCTCCTCCTCTCTTCCTCTTTCCTCTTCCTCCCTTCTTCTCCACATCCCCCTTTTTTCCCATTCCTTCTTTCCATTTTCACTCATATTTACACTCCTATTCCTTTCCCTTTCATCCCCCCTTCCACAAGACCTCCCACCATTTCTCTAACCAATATAATTTCCCCATTCCCCAATATCACACCCTATTCATTCCCCAGTACTACCTCTCACTCCCTAATATTATTCCCCATTCCCCAATACCACCTTTGGGTAAAGATTCGGGTACGGATTGAGGTACGGATTCGGATTCGCGTTCGGGTTCGGGTTCAAGTTCGCTTTCGGGTTCACGTTCGGGTTCACATTCGTGTTTGAGTTTATGTACGGGTTCGGGTACGGGTTCGGGATCGGGTTCGGGTACGGGTTCGGGTTAGGATTCACATTCGGGTTCGGGTTCAGCGAGTACGAAACAAGAACAGAGATGTAGATGATAAATTCTGGAGTGGATGACCCCCTTCAGGTACACCACCGTCCAATTACTCCTACTCTGAACTCTATTACGGGGAGACTGGCCTGAAAATAGCGACAGCACGAGCACTCAGGAGCGTCTGGCGGAGCTCCTTCTACCGAGTATGATCTATAGCGGTGCCAGTAAGAGCGATCGTTAGCGTCTGGCGGTTCCCTTCATCTAGAAATAACAAGGTTTGGGATGTTTTCAACGCCTAGTTAATAGTCATCAACGTCTTGCCTGAAGTTGTGGTGTTTGTGACGTATTTTATGACGTAACTCGTGGCGTATAATGTGACGTAATTCATGACGTATTATGTGACGTAATTAATCACTTACTACATGACGTAACTCGTGACGTTACATGTGACGTAATAAATGGTCGTAACCCTCACCGTGACGTAAGTGTTTATGACGGTAATTACGACAAGGTGAATTAATACTGGTAATGGGACACCTGATGTCACGTGACTCTCCTGACCATACACACACACACACACAAACACACGAACACACTTACATACACGCTCACACACACGCACACACACTTACCTACACGCTCACATAACACACACACACACTAAGTTACCCTACCCTACCCTACCCTACCGACCCTACCCTACCCTATATCGATGCTTATCAGATGGATCTAATTAAGACTAGTGCCCCTTGAACTGAAACCCATTAAAACTGGGGCCTATTAGAACTGGGGCCTATTAGAACTGAGACCCAATTAATCAGTCAACCTTAATCCTATTCCCCCCTCCCCCCCATTGTCATGCCATCATTACCCTCTTCATTATTTCCTTCTTTGTCTTCACACCCTGTTATTCCTTCCACTCTCCTTCCTCCTTTCCTGCTCATCTCCTCCATTTCCTCTCTTATCTTCCCTCCTCTCCTCTTCCATACCCTCTCCCCTCTCCTCCCCCCACCTCCCCTACCTCCCATTCCTCCTTACCCCCTCCCCTAGTCCCTACCCCCCCCCCGGATTTCAGCACCTGTGACCATTCTGAAATTTATTCCCTGTAAATTAATCTTTTTGTTCACTGTGTCCTACTGTTCCTCGCCCATCCTCCACCTCCCTCTTTATTATCGTCTATTCTCTCCACTTCTTCTTCTTTCATCTCTATCTCCTTGTGTTTGTTCTCTCTTCTTCTCCTTCCTTCGTACCCATCCTCTTGATTCCTTTATTCCCTCCTTCATTATGTTTTTTTTTATCTTTCTCCCTTTCAACTTTCATCCTTTGCCTCTTATTCCTTATTATCTCCATTTCTCTCCTTTTCTCCCTTATTTAGTTGATTCTTTTATTTCCTTCTTTTAGTCTATTTCATCATCCACCCTTCCTCTTGTGTTCTCTACCTGTTCTCTCCTTTCTCCCTATTTCATCGTAATTTAATCCTTCTTCTTCCTCTCTTCCTTTCATTCGTGACCTACTTTATTACCCCTCTCTCTCTCTCTCTCTCTCTCTCTCTGTTTTCTCTTTCTATCATCTTTATTCCTTCACTTCTCTCCCATCACCTCCTTCTTCTCTCCTTGGGCGTTCAACTCTTGTTCAGGTCAATACCACATAGAGTCGTACAGGTCGTCTTGGCCAATACTAGATAGGGTCGTACAGGTCGTCTTGGCCAATACTAGATAGGGTCGTACAGGTCGTCTTAGTCAATACTAGATAGGGTCGTACAGGTCGTCTTAGTCAATACTAGATAGGGTCGTACAGGTCGTCTTAGTCAATACTAATCGTACCATCATTGCGGGGGAAGAACAATACCACCACCTACCGTACTACTACCACCATTACCACCACTTCCACCACTACCTGTATCATCACCACCCAGCACCGCTACCACCTACACCACCACTATACCTACCAATACTACCTACCCACCATCACAACCACTACTTCACTACTACCAACAACAACACACACCACCCACTACTACCACCACTACCCACCTACCACCACCAACCACCCACTATACCACCACCACCACCACCTACCACCATTACTACTACCACCATTACCACCCTTTACCACTACCTGTATCATCACCACCAGCACCGCTACCACCACCTACCACCACTATACCACCACTATACCACCACCAATACTACCACTACCACCATCACAACCACTACTTCACTACCACCAACAACAACACACACCACCACTACTACCACCACTACCACCACCTACCACTTCCACCACCACGTAGAAAAGATACACAAACAGTTTTAAAAGTTTAGGTGTTGGTCAGGTAGTTTATGTCAGTTCAGTAAATACCTCTCTCTCTCTCTCTCTCCCTCTCTCTCTCTCTCTCTCTCTCTCTCTCTCTCTCTCTCTCTCTCTCTCTCTCTCTCTATCTATCTCTCTCTCTCTCTGTACACACCAATCCTCTTTCAGCTGTTGCATATAGAGAAATACTTTACGTTGCATATACAAAGACCCGTAAATCTGTTGTAAATAGAAAAATACGTAAGTCTATTGCATAGTGAAAATATTATATGTTGCAAAGAGAAATATGTTTGTCAGTCTGTCTGTCTGTTTGTCTGTCTGTCTGTCTGTCTCGTAAGTCTATTGCAAAGTGAAAATACTTTATGTTGCAAATAGAAAATGCATTCTGTTGAAAGTAGAAATCCTGTCGTATCTATTGCAAAGTGTATACTGTTTACGTTGCAAATAGAGGCTCTCAAGTATTTGGTACACAGAGGAATAGGGAGTGGGGGGAGAGGGGGATGTGTGGGAGGGAGAGAGAGAGAGAGGGGAGTGTGGGAGGGAGAGAGAGAGGGGAGTGTGGGAGGGAGAGACGGAAGGGGTGAGGTAGGTAGAGAGGGGAGGGTGTAGGATTTGTGGAAAGGGGAGGGAGAGCGTGGGAGAAATGTCTCTTATTGTTGCAAAATGAAAAAGATTCTTCTCTTTTGCATACGAAAAATATTACAAACAGAAAACACTGAACCAACTGTAAGATTTCTTGCACATATTGTAAATAAAAACGCATCCTTATTGTAAACAGGAAATATCTTACTTCCATTACAAACAGAAAAATAAAAATACCTTCTAATGCAAAGACGCGAAAATAATAATCACATTGCAAAGACAAATTACACGTATGTTTTCTAATCAAAGCATCACACTCTTGCAATTCCCCCATGTTGCAAATACAGGAAAAACATCTCTTGTCCTTGTCGTAACTAAAAATAGCACTTTCATCTTGTTGCAAATAAAAACAACTCTTTCTCCTTGTTGTAAATAGAGAATCATTGTCTCTGTGTTGCATACAAAATGAACCAGCAGTGGGGTATCAATGCTGCACACACCTTAGTCTCGGAGCTCGTGTTTATCCTGGTTCCTAACTCTTGCTCTCAACCCCACAACATTGAGCCCTTATGCATAATTCTGAGTTGGGCGAGGATAGTGTTTGTGTTTGTGTGTGTGTGTGTGTGTGTGTGTGTGTGTGTGTGTGTGTGTGTACTATCATCATCATCATCATCATCATCAGTCTCCCACTTTTCTTTCACAGGTAAACAAAACTAATTAGCGATCACCTTCACCTGAACACCTGACAGTAACAATAAAGGTGTTTTTGGCTTTCTTCCTTATTATCGACGAACCTTCAATATAGAAAGTGTAATTATCCTCTCACCTTGACAATTCACCTTAGAAGAATGGTTCAGCTAATTGACGTTATTGATCGTAGCGCTGATTGGCCAATGGGACGGATAGCCAGAGGTGTTTGGTTGATTCCGTGGGGTTTTTTTTTATCAAGGAATGGTTGTTAATTGGGTGTTGTTTGGTGATTGATGTGTGAATCGCTCGTGCGTTCGTACCCTGTTAGTGATTTTCATATTTTCCAATCCACGGTTATTAATCTGCTAATCTGATATGGCTTTTGGGTCGTGATTTTTTTTTCGTGATTTTTTTTCGATATATTTGTTCTTTTGTTATTCTCTTATTTCCAATCCCCAATCCCCAATCCCCTATTCATAATTCTTTAACTCTCAAATCCCTTATTTCATTTCCATTCACTCAAATTTATTCCCTCATTCTCAACCCATATTTCCAATCCCTCAATCCCAGCTCTAACATCCAATCCTTACTTTCAATCTCCTGCTCATAACTCTCACTCCCTCACTCTCTGTTCTCACTCCCAATCCCTCACTCCCAATCCCTCACCAGTGTTGCCAACCAAACTGAAATTTATTGAGATTCATTGTCTGTCAGGTAGGATTACTTGGCCTCTCTTAAATTTATCTTCCTCTGCCAGTGGTTCTCCAAGAGTCTCAGGCAACGCGGCTGTTTCCAGGAGACTCAGGCAGCTGTTTCCAGGCGTCTCAAGCAACTGTTTCCAGGCGTATCGGGCAGCTATTTCCAGGCGTCTCAGGCAGCTGTTTCCAGGCGTCTCAGGCAACTGTTTCCAGGCGTCTCAGGCAGATGTTTCCAGGCGTCTCAAGCAACTGTTTCCAGGCGTATCAGACAGCTGTTTCCAGGCGTCTCAAGCAACTGTTTCCAGGTGTATCAGACAACTGTTTCCAGACGCCTCAAGCAAATGTTTCCAGGCATCTCAGGCAGCTCCTTCCAGATACACAGATTCCAGGATTGCGACACTTGCTTCCAGATAACATAGAAGATTAATTCAGGACGTGTTGGACACTTTATACTGCAGTTAACTCTAAGATTCATTGTACACTATTAACACAGGTTTCAAAATTACAGGACAATTCCCCTAATGATCTGGCGCTAATAGCTATACATCATTAGTAAATCCAGGGCCATTTTCCTTGTGGTAATGTGGTAACAATTCCCCGTCTTGGCCCTCTATAGTGATTCACATTTGCTTACTTTATATCTGGTCCAAGGTATCAGAGAAGATGTGCTAACCTAACATAACCTAACCAAACCTAACCTAACCTAACCAAACCTAACCTAACCTAGCCTATCCAAGTAACTGTTATTCTGGGAGTTTGTGGTGGTACTGCCTCTCCCCTGAGATAGATAGATAGATAGATAGACAGATGTGTTCCTCTGTTCCCTCAAGACTTAACCTAACATATCTCTGACTTGGAAAGTTTCTGGTACGAAAATAAATAAACAAACTTTAGGTTTTTTTAGTTGTGTTTTATGTTTATGTTTTTATGGTTTATGTATTGTTTTTGTTGTTTTTATGTGATTCAGGTATTAGTGAAGTTTTTTCTTGTTTTTTGTTATTCGGGTCATGGGTAGGTCAGGGTTAGGTCAGGGGTAGGTCAAGGGTAAGTCAGGGGGAATTGAAGAGGAAGTTCAGGGATAGGTTAGGAGGCAGGTAACAACAGGTCAGCGGCAGGTCACGGTAGGACAGCGGCAGGTCACGGTAGGTCCTCTTTACACCGTTACCAAGGCCTACCTCGCTGATGAAACGCCTCGACTCTCATGTAAAAAAAACTTTGAGTAATCGCGGCCTGGGGAAATTATAGTGAGCCGGGAGGTTTATCTCGCCCGGGAGACTGTGTGAGCCTCTGGATGTCTCTGGGGAGTCTTTGGAAGCCTCTGGGAGTCTCTAAGGAAGTCTCTGGGAACCTCTGGGAGTCTCTGGGTGTCTTTGAGAATCTTTGCGAGCACATTATCCGAAGAAATCGCTACTGTATAATAATTCTAGAGACAATGTTTAGCCTAGCATTAAACCTAAACACCCGACATAGACACCAAAAAAAAATATGACAATCACCTTTACGTCAACAAAAACAAAAACAAAAGAAAATCATCCCTTACGTACACACATAATAACAAAAGACAATCGGCCTTTAGTTAAACAATAACAAGACCTACTCTATCAGACCGTGGCGTATATTACACATAAAATATCTCATCTCCTATTACTGCCCTTTCGCTCGGGGCTTTCAGAGGCGGTCCACGTAAATCTATCAGCTGATCTGGCTAACGAAAAACAACTTTCATTTGAAGCAGGAGGGAGGAGGGAGGGAGGGAGGGAGGGAGGAGGGAGGAGGAGGGAGGAGGGAGGAGGAGGGGGAAGGAAGGGAGGGAAGGAGGGTAGAGGGTAAAGAGAAATTCGCAAGATTAGGGAAGATTAGGAAAAAGAATAAAAGTGGGGGAAAAAGGAGGAAGGGGAGAGGGTGAGAGTTTGTGGAGGAGGGAGAAGAAGAGGAGGAACAAGAAGATGAAAAGGGAGGAAGAGGAGGAGAAAGAAGATAAGAAGGAGGAAAGAGGAGGAAGGAGATATCTCTTCTTCACTAGAAACCATCGTGAGAGATAAGGACACTCTTGGTACAGCCTTAGTCCTCTATCCGTGAGTGAGAGAGAGAGAGAGAGAGAGAGAGAGAGAGAGAGAGAGAGAGAGAATTTGGGCCATCCATTCACACTTAGAGGAAGAGCATCAGGTTAAAAACACACACACACACCCACCCCCACACCTAGCCCACCCACACACCCCACACCCACAACACACCCCACCCCACACACCCCACACCACCCACACCCCACACCCACACCCCACCCCACATCCACCCCACACACACCCCACCCACCCCATCCACCCCACACAAAATGAATAATAAAATAAGAAAAAAAATCTAACAATTTCCTCTCTTAGAAAAATGTGGAGGGAAAAGGAGCCATTTTAAGGGGCGAGAGCAGAGTGGAAGAAAGGTGGAGGAAAAAAGAAAGAAATTGAGACGTCAGGAGGGAATTCATTTTTAAGTTAGAGCCTTCATTTGATTTGTGCTACTGACTGTCATGGGAGAAAGAGAGAGAAGTATGAGAATATTCCAGGTAAATTCAATACACAATTTTTTACCTGGAAGGAGATAGAACACATACACATCTCTCTCTCTCTCTCTCCTCTCTCTCTCTCAAGTGGCCAAGTAAGGGAGAGTAAAAGGCAAGAAACAGGACAACAGGGCAGAGACAGGGCCGGGACGTGGCGTTGCGGAGACAGGGCAGAACAGAGACAGGGAGCAGAGACAGGGAACTTAGAGACAGAACAGAACAGGGCAAGACAGGGCAAGACAGAACCAGGGCAGGGAGCAGGGGCAGGGCCAGCAGGGCAAGGGCAGGGCAGGACAATGGCGCGTTGCAGAGACAGGGCAGACAGGACAGAGCAGGGAAAGACAGGACAGGGCAGGGCAGGACAGGGCAGGGCAGGGCAGAGCAGGGCGGGGCGGGGCGGGGCAGGACAATATAATTTTACCAACAATTTACATTTATATTAGATAGTGATCCGGTTAGTTAGGTCGACATCACCTTAAATGGCCCGTAGCGTTCAGTGTAAAGGGGTCTAGATTGTTGTTGTTGTTGTTGCTGTTATTATTATTCACCAATTACTTATACACACTTTACCTCACTCCACACACTTTAACCTCACACTTCCCACTTATAGTCACTTTATAAGAGCCTCCGAGACCTTAGCATCTCCAGTCTTACTCTTCGTGTTGAGAAATTGTGCAGAAATAAGATGCAGTTTCGTCGTGGCCTCGAGAGAGTGCCAGTCAAGTGCCACGCTTAATTTGGCACTAGAGTCAGGAGAGCACCGTAACAGGGAACGTTAGTAAGTGTCTTCGGTAGTGTTATACATTGAGATAGTGCCATGAGGAGCCAGCGAGTGCATTTATGTGCCATTTAATGACAGGGAGTGCCATGGGCTGTCAGAGTACCCATTAAGTGTCAGAGAGAGCCATTAGTGTCAAAGAGCGCCATTTAGTTCCAGAGTGTACCATTAAGTTGTCAGAGAATGCCATGGGGTGCCACACAGTGTCATGGGGTGTCAGAAAATACAAAAAAAAGAGTCATGGAGATTCATAAATTATCAAAGGGTGTCAGGCGAGCATCAAAGGGTGTCAGGTGAGTATCAGGGAGTGCCAAAGAGTTTGAGTGAGTGCCGGAGTGTGCCAGAGTAAGTCAAGACCCTCTGGAGTGTTTCATAAGGAGCATAGTGCCGCGTCAAGAGGTTTATGGAAGGAGTTAAAGTCAATAAGAACAGCTGAGAATATTTGCTGAGGAAGGAGAGGGAGGGAGGGAGGAAGGGAGGGAGTGAGTGAGTGACAAGGGAAAGAAAGGGAGAAGGGAGTGAGAGCAGGTAAGGGAGTGAAGGAGGGAGAGAAAGGGGGCCCGACAGGTGATTATGCCATTAATTTGGTAGCAACAGGTAAACAAACTGTGTTATGAGGTAGTTAAACTTTATACTGAGGCTTATGTCTTGTAGTGTGTGTGTGTGTGTGTGTGTGTGTGTGTGTGTGTGTGTGTGTGTGTGTCAAATGTTTTTGTTGGTAGTGGTGACGTCAAGAGCTGATTACACCCACTAATACTGATAACAATGAGACACTTGGAGAGCATTTTTAAGTGTGTTCGTAAGTTGAAATGTGTTGAGAAATTTAAGTGTGTTCCCTCCTGAGTTCTCTATGTATCCTCCCTCCCCCCTCCCTTACCTATCTCCTCACCCCTCACTCACCCTCCCTCACCCTCCCTCACCCTTCCTCACCCCAACACCTCCCAACCCACCGTCATCTCAGGCGATCGTCTGTAATGGCTCATTCCACTAACACCCGGCAGTTAAGGTTATGAACTAGCAGTCACTCTGGCCACTCTGAGAAACCTTGGGATTATGTGTGTGTGTGTGTGTGTGTGTGTGTGTGTGTGTGTGTGTGTGTGTGTGTGTGTGTGTGTAGATAAGAGATCATTTACGTAACAAAGATCTACAACAATATCTCCAGCTTACGTTACATGAATAATTATCTTACTAAATATATCAATAATTCCTAACTACCAAAAACAAAATCTCATCTGATAATTTTTAATCATATGACGAACTGTGATTAAGTTTCTTTCAGGAGAGACAAAGAAAAACGACAAAACATCACAAGAAAATATTACACCTGATTAAAGCACCAATCAAAAATGACTTCTGATGATAATAATTAATTTCATTGGCTGTGGAATTTAAGCCTTGATACTAAACGAACGAATTTCAATTTAATATTAAATTGTAGGTAGCTGGTAAGTGAGTAGCCAATCAGAACAGCTCGGCTTAGCAAGATAGGTTTTAATTGGTTACACGATTAATTTAAAGCTGTAAGACACGTAGTTTATAAATGACGATATCATAATAATTTTACCTCATTTTAAATAATGTGAGAGAGAGACCATATCACAGTCTTAAAAAAAAACTCCCACCGGATCACTAAAGCAAAAAAAAAAATATAAATAAAATAAATCAATTGCCTCAGAAACTCACCGGACATAAATATTGAATACCAACACCAACTTGACATTTGTACCCGGAGAGTTACCGACCTAAACACCACCCCCACACACACACGCGCACACACACACTAACTCCAGTACCCTATAAAAATTTCGCTGCCACAATTTATTCACAAAAAAACGCGACCATTTCAGCCATTTATGTTACGAAGGATATAATATAACCACCAACACGACCCGGTTATAATACTTCACAATTGGCATTATATGAAGGTCACACACATTCTTCATTATTATACTACAAATTAACAAAAATTCACCACTTCATTCTTGAAATTCTTGCATCTCTAAACCATTGACTGAAATTCTCAATGTGTATTTAGTGAGTTCATACATCATACATAATACATAAAACTGTATAATATGTATAATACGTGTATATATGAGAGTTACATGAGAGTTATTTGATATAATGTGTCGATAGCCAAGTATTTTGTATATATGTGATGTCATTGTGTTGGACCTTTCAGTACCAAGTCGATGGTTTGTGTATAAACATTGATCTTCTTGTTAAACGTCAACGTCATTTATAGTATGTGTGGTGGTAGTGGTAGTTTGTGTGTGTAATGGGCGTGTGTGTGGGTCCTGGTACTGTGTGTGTGTGTGTGTGTGTGTGTGTGTCCAAAGGGTGAATTTACTGAAAACACACACATAATAACACCCCCTCACCCCACACACACACACACACACAGGTCAATACATAACACGGATTTCAACTCCAAATAAAAGAAATTCGTCTTGAGTCAACACTGAAGCCGTCACTCATCAAATACAACTAGACGAAATTTTCACCAACCTTTTGAGGAATTCTACAAAATCCTAAAAAAAAAAAAAGTTTGAACCAGCAGTAGTATTATCTTTTTTCTTATACAAATGTCCATGTTCTATCGGCTGTGACTAACTCGCCTCGTGCAAAAATTCGCACTCCATTATAACCCCTAACGCCAGGCGAAGCAAAGATCACACTGGCAAAGATTCATAGTTCAAGGGGAGGGGGAGAGAGAGGGGAGAGGAGGGGAGGGGGTTAACTCAACGCGTCCTTTTCTGGGAGGTGATAACCCGTTGTGACCCTTAACTCCAGGCGATGTAAAGCTCACACTGGTGGAGATTCACACTTCAGAGGACTAACTCAATACGTGATGGAACTTACAACCCGCTGTGACCTCCAACGCCAGGCGAAGGAAAGGTTAGGCTGGCGAAGATTCAATGGTTTACGAAGGTTTTTATGGTAGGAGTGAAAAATATCTTAATGTTGTAAAGGTCATAGACTACCTGGGTGACAACGGTGGGTCTTTGTGGGGTTGGGGGAGGGTGGGGGAAGTCTTATGGGGGAGGGGGAGGGTGGGGAGGGAGGTCTTATTAGGGAAGGGGAAGGAGAAAGGGGAAGTCCTCGCGTGTATGTAATCAACAATTTAGGTGACTGAAAAATATTGTTTGTCTAATCAGTATCTCCAAGGGGCAATGTTCTCTCTCAATATTGAAGGAAGGGCAATGATCTTTCTCATATTTAAAGGGCAATAATATCTCTCTATGTTGAAGAAATTAAAAATTCTATGTCTCAAATTAAAAGAAAAAAGGATTATAAATTCTCTTTCTCTCTCAATTATAAAAAGAATATCATTCTTTTTTCCAACACCGAGAGAGAAAATGACACACACACACACACACACACACACACACACACACACACACACACACACACACGTGCTGTTGTTCGGCTGACGAGATGATATCAGCCCCCTCCTGTTACCTTTGGGGGCTGCAAGACCTCACTCGCCTCGTGTGATCTACACTGAGGGCTCCTATGATGAGGGTTCGACAAGGCAGGAGGAGGAGGAAGAGGAGGAGGAAGAAGAAGAGGAAGAGAGAACAGGAGGAGGAGGAAGAGAGGTGCCTTTGATGTCTCGTCCATAGTGTCAAGATTAGGGGGTCCCGTTTTCTTCCCTCTACGTTGATTCTCTCTCTTCCTTCTTCTTCTACTTCTTCTCCTCCTCCTCCTTTCCTTCTTCTTCTTCTTCTCCTCCTCCTCCTGCTACTCTTCCTCCTCCTCCTCCTCTTCTCTCTTCCTCTTCTTCCTCCTTCTCCTCCTCCTCCTGCTACTCCTCCTCCTCTTCCTCCTCCTCCTCTTTCTCCTCCTGCTCCTCCTCCCCTCCTCCTCCTCCTCCTGCCTCTCCTCCTCCTCCTCCTCCTCCTCTTCCTGAAATTGTTGTTTTGTATCTTATAACATGTCGAGTCTCGTGGATTCTGGCAATACTTTTCCCGATGTTACTGAAGCGAAATTAAATTCTGGCAACATTTTTTTTAATAGTAAATTATAATAAAAAATTTAATCATTGTTTTTATTTTTTGTTTAATAAAGCAAAATTAAAATCAAGCTAATGCTTTTGTTTGTTTTTTATTGATGTTACTGAAAGAACGAACATTAAAATCTGGTCTATTACATTCTATTTAGATAGATAGATAGATAGATAGATAGATAGATAGATAGATAATAATGGGTCAGTCGCTAGACACGGGACCCAGAGCGTGAAAAAGTCTATGGTCGCAGCCAGCCACGTTTCACTTACTTGCGCTAAAAAATATATAAAATATATACAAAAAAAATATATATATATAACAGATAGATAGACACAAACTGGGTTCTAGCCACGGGGGTAGGGAGGGGGTAATGGGGAACAAATTGAGGTGAAAGCAGTAACGACCCGCCCACCAGTCGCTAATTATGTGATTACTGCCACTAGGACATTCTCCACTGGCCCTGGAGGGAGAGTGCCAGGTGGTGGGTAGAGAGTGCCAAAGGAGTGAGGTGTTAGTGGAGGGTGCCAGGAGTGTCAGGGGTGGGGAGAGAGAGAGAGAGAGAGAGAGAGAGAGAGAGAGAGAGTAGGTAGATACAGGATTATGTGTGTGTGTGTGTGTGTGTGTGTGTGTGTAATTAACAGTGGCAATTCAAGCCTTCCTGCTCATTAACGATTTTTAATGCTTGTGTATGATAATATGTACACACACACACACACACACACACACACACACACACACACACACACACACACACACACACACACACACACACTACCCTGTTTTTGTTTTTCTCCTGTTGAAGTTGTAAAGGAAATCACTAGAATTTATTTATTATTTTTTTCAATCATACAAAATTCTTCAGGAAATACGAGATAGTTATTATATTTTATCTTGATGTTGTTAAGTATACTGATATTTACTTGTTTTGTTTACTTGTTTTGTTTACTTGTTTTGTTTACTTGTTTTGTTTACTTGTTTTGTTTACTTGTTATGTTTACTTGAACGATAATATTTGGAAATATCTTTTGTCTTAACATATTATTCAAGAGTTACCTTTTACTTATAATAAATTGCATTACGACACAGGTAAGAGAGAGAGAGAGAGAGAGAGAGAGAGAGAGAGAGAGAGAGAGAGAGAGAGAGAGAGAGAGAGAGAGAGAGAGAGAGAGAGAGAGAGGGGGAGAGAGAGAGAGAAGGAGAGACATATTCTTTTTTTGACAGCACCCCGTCTTTCTCTGGTAGCCAAGTCAGTATTTCCAGGGCAGAGAGGAGAATTGATGGCGCTCATTCGTTTCAAGTGTTCCCCCGGGCCGTAGCTGACTGCCTTGCAACATTGACCTGCATGTTGACGCCACCTGATGCAATGTAGAGTGTCAGCAGCGTCAGGAGAGGTGAGGTGAGGTGAGGTGAGGTGAGGTGAGGTGAGGTGAGGTGAGGTGAGGTGAGGTGAGGTGAGGTGAGGTGAGGTGAGATGAGGTGAGGTGAGGTGAGGTGAGGTGAGGTGAGGTAAGGTGAGGTGAGGTGAGGTGAGATGAGGTGAGGTTAGGTTAGGTGAGGTGATGTAAGGGAGAGGCTTTTAGAACTGCGCTTTCCTGCTTTCATGTTTTTTTTGGTGTCGTTTTCTTTTTCCTTCTTTCTGGTCCTTTCTCTTGTTTGTTTATCTCTCTCTCTCTCTCTCTCTCTCTCTCTCTCTCTCGGCTATATCCTGCCGTCCTCTCCTATTGAACCATAACGTAGGAGAGCTATCAAAGGCTTATCCTGTTAAGTGACGTCACAGGGGAGTTATCAATATCTCCCCCTATTGCTTGTCACGCACACATCTGAGGTCACCTATCAAGGGTTAGTTGCATAGCGATTTAAGATAACTGTGTGTTGTTATCATGTTGCTGCATGATAGCGAGAGACGGCAGTATAGCGAGTGTCCTTCTTCGATTCTATGGCGTCATGGGAGCTATTACTACGCGTCTGTTACTGTATATTACGTCACAGGGGAGCTATTATTGGTTCATGCTATTATATGACGTCACGGGAGAGCTATCATTGGCTTAATCTAATATATTACGTCAGAGGAGGGATCTCATTGGTTCACGTTATCACATTACGTCACAGGGGAAATAACATTGGCTTATTCTAATATATTACGTCACGGGAAAGGCTCTCATTGGTTCACGTTACCATATTACGTCACAGGAGGGCTCTCATTGGCTTCCGCTATTGTATATTCATCACAGGCGAAGTATCGTGTATCGTAAGCAGACGGTGGAGCACTATATATAGCTCTTACTGTTGAATAATAATAAGAGAAGGAAGAAAATATACATCGTCAGTGGCTCAATGTTGACGGTGTCTCCTGTTACATGTCGTCAGGGGGATTATCTTATGTTACTCTCTCTCTCTCTCTCTCTCTCTCTCTCTCTCTCTCTCTCTCTCTCTCTCTCTCTCTTAATCTATATCTTCTAACTCCTCTATATATATAATCTATGTACGTCACTATATAAATTAATATCTTATAGGCAGTTTATATATATTTTTCATCTCTTATAAAGGTTTAATAATATACTGAACCACTTATACTAAACGCGTTTTTAAGCGTTCGTGTAAAAGCCTACGGATTTTGGGCTCATTACCAGGGGTTTTTGTAAATCCTTCTGTGGCCGAGCTGCTTCACATGTCGTTAGTGTGGTGGTGGTGTGGTGGTGTAGACTTGTCGTAGTGTGGTAGTAATGTAGTCTGGTGGTGTGGTGTGGTGGTATTGTAGTCTGGTGGTGTGGTGTGGTGTGGTGTGGTGTGATAATGTAATGGTGTAGTGGTATGGTGGTGTATTGGTGTGGTGGTGTTGTAGTGTGGTGCTATGGTGATGCTGTGGTATGGTGGTATAATGGTGCAAAGGTGTGGTAGTGTGGTGGTGGTGTAGTCTAATCACATATACCACCAGACGTAGCCGGACTAACACAACTACAAACACTTTTAGATCCTCCTCGCGACCCTGGCCCCTTCACCCGGCAGGCTCCTCACTGCACCCCCAGCTCACACGGTTACCAAGCACCACTCACTAACGCAGCTTATCACCAATTATTTCATCAGCCTCGTTTAGTTCATTTTTCAATAATCTTTCATAATCTTTCAAAATTTCTCATAATCATTATATTTTATTTAAACCTTTTTTTTTTGTATTTGGAGTAAAATTTCATAAACAATTTTTTAACGTAAATATTTGATAAAGACTAAGATATAATGGCGAATGGCTTACAGTATCATGTTTATTGAGCCTCCAATTAGAACGGAGAAGTATTTTCCTGATCCCAGCATTAAAGGTCAGGGGTCAGGGGTCACGTCTGCCATATCACCTCAAATATAGACCTTGTATAGTGTTGAGTTAGATGAGTGTATGTGATGATGTAATATAGTGTAGGATATTAAATCTGTCACTCACATGGTCACTCACGGTCACTCGCTACATTCATGTCACTCACCACACCCCACTCTCATATCCACTCCATCCTTCTCAACCTCACTCCCACCAACAAACCCATACCCCTCTCACCCACCCACCCCAGCACCCACCCACACCCACACTCACCCACACCCACACCATACAGTATCTGGATGGGACGCCTCACTAAGCATCGATCCATCTTCCATTGTGTGGGTTGACAAGGCGATAAACACAGCAATCTAGTTATTTCTGACCCCCGTGTTATCAGCCCACAGTAATCAGGTAATGGCCGGCTACCCATTAGTAAGGTGATGGGTAGAGCTTCTGAGGTGGTGTGGCGTGGTGGTGGGGTGTGGTGATGTTGCAGTGTAGTGGTGATGTTGTAATGGTGGTAGTAATGGTGGTAGTAGTGTGGTAGGAGTGTGGTAGTAGTGTGGTAGAGAGTGTGGTAGAGAGTGGTGTATCCATCTTACTTATGGGCGTCACGTAACCAGTATCACTCTCTCGGATATTTATGTTTTTCCTGAAGTGAATTTCATATATATTTGTTTGTGTGACTCCGAGGCGCACGGGATACCAGCTTCGCTATATTTTTCTCTGATACATAAACTACGGATATAATTTTCAACAAAGCCGTCGGGTAGTTAGGAGGGGGCGTGGTGTAGTTAGGGCGTGGTGTAGTTAGGGGACGTGGTGTAGTTAGTAGGGGCGTGGTGTAGTTAGGAGGGGCGTGGTGTAGTTAGGAGGGGCGTGGTGTAGTTAGGAGGGCGTGGTGTAGTTAGGGGGCGTGGTGTATTTAGGGGCGTGGTGTAGTTAGTAGGGGCGTGGTGTAGTTAGGAGGGGCGTGGTGTAGTTATGAGGGCGTGGTGTAGTTAGGGGGCGTGGTGTATTTGGGGGCGTGGTGTAGTTAGTAGGGGGCGTGGTTGTAGTTAGGGCGTGGTGTAGTTAGGAGGGGCGTGGTATGGTGGGAGGCGTGGTATAGTTAGGAGGGCGTGGTGTAGTTAGGAGGGCGTGGTGTAGTTAGGAGGGCGTGGTTTAGTTGGGAGGGGCGTGGTGTAGTTAGGGCGTGGTGTAGTTAGGGGGGCGTGGTATGGCCAGGGAGGGCGTTCCAAACCTAAAGGGTGAGTATTGGAGCCTGGAGGGGCGTGGTGTAACCTGGAGACGGCGTACTAGATAGAGCCTAGGGGGCGTGGCAAGCTTTAAAGGGGGAGTGCTAGAGCCTGGGAGGGGGCGTGGCAAGCAAACGGGTAGGAGAGGGATGAGGGGAAGGAGGGAGGTGGGAGGGAACACAGTGAGTTACAACATGGCTGCTGATCTGGCCAACTAATGTATTCATGAAGCATAAACGAGAGGTCCCAAGATGGCGTTACCAGTAATTTGTGGGACTTGTTTCCTATGGTGGAGGGACGGGGGGTAAGGGATGGGGAGGGGAAAGGGAGAGGGGAAAGAGGGAGTGGGGGAGGGGAGTGACCTTACATGATACTCCCAACAGTTACTCTTTCTGTTAACGCCTTTAATAATATTCCCGATTCTGAAAAGTTCCTACGTTATTTTTTTTCCTTTACTCGAATTAAAAATGACGTAAGATATAAGGGATTCAATTTTATCTGCGGTGCCAAGGATGGATTCTAAACACTTCGTAAGTTAGGGTTTGACCCTTAAGTATTGGTGGTGGTGTTGGGATGTGTTGTTTGTGTTGTTGTTATTATCAGTGTTGTTGTTGTTTGGTGTTATTGTCGTTGTTGTTGTTGTTATTGTTTGTGTTGTTGTTGTTTTGTCATCATTGTTATTATCATTGTTGCTTTTGTTGTTGTTGTTATTATTATCCTTACCCTAACATAAAATACACCATTCACCCAAACAAGGCAGTCTACCCTCAAGAAAATGAACAAGATACCCGCCAGGCCAATGAACTCTCTTACTCATTTCTCCAGCTTGATCACACCACCATCCAGCACATAGAGTGAAGGTCAACCCCTTAACTGAGGTGGGTGGGAACTATCTATGTTTACGTAGGAGAGAGAGAGAGAGAGAGAGAGAGGGGGGCGGCCATCATCCACTAGTTCAGGTCACCCACCAGTTTCAGGCACACCACCAGTTTCAGGTCATCATCCACCAGTTTCAGGTCACATCCCCCACTTAGCCACGCATCCACGTTTAAGCCACCAACCACCAGTTTCAGGTCATCATCCACCAGCTTGGCCACGCATCCACCAGTTTCAGGTCACCATCCACCAGCTAGGCCACGCATCCACCAGTTTACCACCATCCATCAGTTTCAGGCCACCAGCATCCACCAGTTTCAGGTTACCATCCACCAGTTTCAGGTCATCATCTATTTTCAGTCATCATCCACAGCTGCCACCATCCACATTCAAGCCACCATCCATCAGCTTCAGGCCACCAGCATCCACCAGTTTCAGGCAGTCCCAGGCGGGTTTACCAGTATTCAGGTGAGTCAATAAAAATGGAGATGTATGGACGCAATTAATTGGTTCACTTAAACTCCGGTATACTGATGAAGTCTGATATCTTACGTTAAATTCTACTTCCTTTAGGTAAGATCGTATCAGCCAGAATCACTAATAATATAACGAATTGATTCTAAAAGGTTCGAAAGTTAAATTTTTACCTCTCTTACGAAACGGCAAAAATCACTAACGATATAACAATTGATTCCAAAAGATTCCTAAGTTAAATTTTACGTTCCTCATGTAACTACGTATCGGATTGACTCTGTTCTTATACAAAAAATTGATTCTGGAAAGTTTTCAAGTAAAATTGTTCCCCCATAAATGGAAAATCAGAAAACCCATCTGACCAACTCACTTTATATACGACACAAAGATCCGTGCGTTAGGTTAATTTCTCCTCCGCTTATATAAAGATGAGATAACGTAACTCTCTCGTTCACTTAACCTAACCTAACCTAAACTAATCTAACCTAACCTAAATGAATTAAACTACGAGACAATGATAGATTCTTAGAAATTCAACCATTAACTCTGACCTCAAACGACGTAGGGGTTGAATGGCGATAAATGAAGGTATATAATTGACTTACTTAAGGCAGGTCGACTTACCTTCTTACACACCTTGATATATTCTACTAATTAAAATCTCTCTCTCTCTCTCTCTCTCTCTCTCTCTCTCTTTCCCATCCTCCCTCTCCCCCTCTCATCAATCTCTCCCTCTTTGCTATCCCTCCCTCTCCCCCCTCTCATCAATCTTGCCCTCTTTGCCATCCTCCTCCTCTCATCAATCTCTTCATCTCCCTCTGTCAACTCTTCTTCCTCTTCCTAGTAGTTCCCTTCTCTCGTATCTATCAATTTCCTCTTCATTCTTTTTTTCTCATCTTTATTTATATCATCATTATTCATGGCCTCCTTCTCTCTCTCCTCCTCCTCCTTGCCTCCCCTTCCTCATCCTCCCTTACCTCCCACACCCTCCTCACTTCCTCTTCCCTCACCCACCTCCTACCTCCCCCCCTGTCTCCTCACAATATAAATAGCTTCATTTAACCCTCACTGCCCTCTCTTTTAATGAGGCGGTGATATGAGGAGGGAGGGAGATCACCTGACTCATTAACCTGGGGCCAGATTGGTTTACTAAGTTGTGTCTGTTTTAATAAGAGTAAAGAAAAAGTCGAGGCTCACATAAACCCTTGAACCCAGAGTCTAACCTTACCCCAAACCTAATCTTACCTGGTCAAAATCTTAACCTTACCTGGCCAACTTAATCTTACCTGGTCAAAATCTTAACCTTACCTGGCCAAAACCTAACCTTACCTGGCCAAAACCTAACCTTACCTGGTCAAAATCTAACCTTACCTGGCCAAAACCCAACCCTTCTTGGCCAAAACCTAACCTTACCTGGCCAAACCTAACCTTACCTGGTCCATACTCCTACCCCAGAAATATGTCTCTTAATGTTGCTGTTTTACTTTCCTTCGTTAAATCATCTGACATGTTACCACTACCCGCCTCCGTCTGTCACTTCCTGTCACTTCCTGCCACTACCCGCGTCCGTCTGTCACTTCCTGTCACTTCCTGCCACTACCCGCGTCCGTCTGTCACTTCCTGCCACTAACGCTCATCCAATCCATCGCCACCTGCTGCCTGCCACTTCCCCCATCATCTTCCTGCCACTACTCCCCCCGTCTCCTCACTCCCTCTCCTGACTCCTATCTCCCACACGCCCTCCAAAAGTGTGTATCTCCCACGTCCTCCCTCCTGCACGCCCGTCTCCACGCCTCTTTCCTTCCACGCTCCTCCCAACGCTCCTCCCCCTCATCTCCCCAATGCCCTCCCCCAACGCCTTCTCCCCCACACCTTCACCACCACTTCAACACACCGCCTCATCACTTATTCTTGGCGTTCTACAGGCCTTTGTCAGCTCAAATTTTGTACAATATTTCTTAAACTCATTTACCCGTGATCGTACCACCAGCTGTCCCTCCCGACCACCTGTTACTGCGTGTGTGTGTGTGTGTGTGTGCGTGTCTCAGCAATGTTTACAAGATGTCGTCGCCAAACCTAAAAATTATCGTAAGGGGAATTAACAATAACAAAATTTCACAAATATTTATTAACTGCAGGTATTATCGGCTTACTATCAGTACTTACAAGTTTATTAATGTTACTTGGTTATTATCTAGTGGTGAAAAATGGAAAATATAATCAAGTTAGCGTAAAAAAACAAAAGGGTTAACTAAACGATACTCTTTGATAGCTTAAATGACTGGGGAAGGGGGTAATTACGTATTACCTATTAGAACATTACTGAATTTCAAAGAGAATATTAATTATTAGATGAAAAAATGGACAGGTCACGTAGATCATTAACCTTCATGTTACTAAATGAACGACTTTTCATAAATTTGCATAATGCGTGTCTTTAGTTTTTATGGTAGAAAGCTTTGATAACTAGATCATATATGTTACCTGGGCCTCACCTCATTAAGAACAGTGCTAAAAATGCTGTCTACCTGCCTTGTGATCAGTGAAGGTAATACTAACGATTCATTGTTACCTGAATGACTGTGTGTGTGTAATGGTGAGTACTGCTCATTAGACCTCGTAGTATTAATTGTAATTATTATTTTTTTTATCAATTATGAATGACACGATATTAAAATTCTATCTTGACTGGCAATCATACGCTGAGTTAATTTTGAGTATGAATGTAATGGTTAGAAATATTGGTCTTTCTTTCTCAAAGTATTAAATACATAGTCGGTAATCCTTAAGTTAACACAATACTCGATTTATTTTCATTTACTCGAAACATCAGTCGGAAATGAAGAACCAAAGGACTTATTTAATTTTCAGTGTCTATGTTGATATCACACCTGTAACACCTGGTTGCTTAATCACCCTCCTTTCACCTGTAGCTAATCAATCTCTTTCTAGGTCAATCTATTCAAACCTTTTAGAGTATTTACGATTTAACGATTTTTTCTAGATATATTTTCAAAACTTTTACATTTTTTTTATTAGCATCTTTTACGTATTTATTCCAAATATATAAATCCCACAAAGTAAATCCTCTTCAATATTTTGTTTATATACGAGAATTTAGAAACACAATCTATTTAAGTCCTTTTGTTGTGCATCACTAAAGAGAACTGGTCACTGAAGCAGCCTTTATGCAAGCACTAGCATACGATACCTCCTCCTTACCACAAACCACATTGACAGCCCCACCCCCCCACCCACCCACCCCATCCCACCTACCCCATCCCACCTACCCATCCAGCCATTCACCCACCCACGAAGCACCAGCAAGCCCATGAAGCCTCATAAATGGCCAGCAATAGCCTTTATGGCAGGGCTAGTTACAGCTCGGCAGTTTACGAGGTGGCAACACTCCCCCCCCTGGACCGCTACATCATCCAGCGCTCGTTTATAGCGGAAAAGTTATTTATATAATGCAGCGTTGTGAGCCTCTTTACACCGCCCTCCCCTCCCCTCCCTCCCCTCCCCTCCTCTCCCCTCCCCTCCTGTCCTGTCCCCCTCCCCTTCTCCTCCCCAGCAACTCTTCCTCCTATCCTTCCCCAACCACCGATCTCTACCCCTCCCCTCCCTTCCTCCTTCCCCTCCCCTCTCAACTATTCCTCCCTCCTCTACCCTCCCCTCTCTCTCTCCTCTCCCCACCTCCCTTACCCAGCCACCCCTCTCTAACATCCTCACCCATCTGAGAAATATTACCTGACTGGTTGATCTCATGAGACTGGGAAATACTCACAAAGATTGGGAAATAATCACAACCGGAACTCAATGAAGACTGGGAAATTATTCATCGCCAGAACGAGAGGAAGATTGGATAAGACAAATGGAGGAAGACAATTGGAAAATAATCAAGATTGGATGGAAACGAAGATTAAGAAATACTTACAAATGGAAGAGGAATTAGAGTAGGAAATTCGAACAGATGGTTGGACACGATTAGGACACACTGACATGGCCAACGGACATTAGGACATTAGGACACACTAACACGGACACGGACATTAGGACTCAGGGGGACAACAAGGTGTGCCAACTTGGATCGTGTGGCACTGGGGCCCAAAGATGACTTTTATATGCATTGGAAAACCATTATGGAAATTTTGGCAGCTCAGGCAGTGGTGCTAAGATGAGAGAGAGAGAGAGAGAGAGAGAGAGAGAGTCTATGATGTTAGCTTCACCCGCATCATTGCTACTTTCACCCTCACCATACCTCCACTCACCATACCTCCACTCACCATATCTTCACTATCACCAATAATACAAGATTTACATGTCAATTTTCTTCACCTGACTGAAAGCGGAAGTTTACCTTAAGATCTAATTAAAAGTTTGTGATATACACGTGAGGTATATAAGGGCCTTACCGATATAACGAACACCTGCTCATATAACGAACACCTGCTCATATAACGAACACCTGCTGATATAACGAACCCCTGCTGATATATCGAACACCTGTTGATATAACGAACACCTGCTCATATAACGAACACCTGCTCATATAACGAACACCTGCTCATATAATGAACACCTGCTCATATAACGAACACCTGCTCATATAACGAACACCTGCTCATATAATGAACACCTGCTCATATAACGAACACCTGCTCATATAATGAACACCTGCTCATATTACGATAATTGTGATGGATGTGTTCGTGTGTGTTTTATTGGGTGTTTTAGTTAAGGAGTTTAGGAAATAAATATTGTTTTTTTGTGTTTTAGTTAAGGTTGAACAATTTCCAGGGCCTTTTTTTTTATCCAATTGAAATCTTTTATATAAACAAGAAAATGAAAATGACAAATTACTTCTGTTTGTCTGTTTGTTTGTTTGTCTTTTTGTGTGTTTGTTTGTGTGTTTGTTATGTTTGTATCATATATAACATTTTAAATTAATCTACTGAATTATCGACAAGAAAACCTACCAACTGAGACTCACATCCAGACAAACACAGAAACAAACAGAGACAAGCAGACAAACACAGACAAACACAGAAACAAACACAAACAACCACACATAAACAAACACAGACAAACAAACAACACCTCTACCCCCCTCCCACTAAAGATTTTGAGCAATGAGGTTGAGAAATAAAAAAAAAAATACCCCCCCAAAAAAAAACACCTGAAGACAGAAAGTAAACAGAAGAATATACAGTTCTAGGAAGACAAGACTTTCCTGAGGCGCCGGAGAGTTTGTCTTCCTCCCCACAACTTTTCCCTCATTCCTTCCTCACCCTCTGTTTGTGAAGGAGTCGACAAACCACCACCTCCTCCTTCACTCTCCTTCTCACTCCTTCAGTCTGTCTGTCTGTCTGTTTGTTTCTCTTTCTGTCTGACTTTTTTTCCTGTGTATCTCTGTTTCTTTATTTACACACACACACACACACACACACACACACACACACACACACACGCGCGCGCCTCACACACACACACTGTTACAGCACATCACCATAACAAAATACACTCTACCGTTCACTAATATCCCCACGTAAATGGTCATGGAAAGACTAGCGAGGCGTTGTGTGTGTGTGTGTGTGTGTGTGTGTGTGTGTGTGTGTGTGGTTTATGATTACATACCTGGTTGATTATTGGTTTTTATTAAAGGTTTTAATTGGTTTTATTTTTACGGGTTTGATTGAAAGTGTTAGTGATTTTATTGTCTATTTTGTTATGGTTTTATATAGTATGATAATATGAGGTGGTGGATTAGCAGTACTTTGAGGGTCTGACTCCTTATATCTGTCTCTCCCTCCCTCCCTCCCTCCCTCCCTCCATCCCTCCCTCCCTTCATCCCTCCCTCCATCCCTCCGCACATTCTGATCACCTGACATCACCATCACCAACCAAACCTAACACCTGTCTTGACCTACCATTATCATCTTGGCCTACCAGCCTGTAATGTTCCCCCCAACGTGTTTCATACAGGTCACGACCCAGGTTGAATTACGGTTAGTTAGGTCAGTGTCTCAACCTTCGTCACTTTAGTTAAAACTTTTCAAAACTTTAGTAAAAATAAAGGGATTTTGTCGTCTCTAAATTCTCTTCTTTTGTGGGATTTGGGGATTTTTTTTTTGGTATTAGTTAATATTTTATCTTTTATTTTTTTTAGTATGTTCTCTCTCTCTCTCTCTCTCTCTTGTTCATGTTCTTCTTCTTTATTTTCCGAATGATTTTGATTTTTGCATCTGACTTTATTCCGGGAAGAGAAAGAGTGTGTGTGTGTGTGGGGTGTGTAAACGAGTTCAGACCCAAAACTTTGTCCAAACTTGAGCCATAATTTATGAACAGGTGGACGAGTTTAGGGAAGACCTGGGGAGATGGGGAGAATAAACAGGGGGGGTATGGGAGGAAAGGTGGGGAGAATGGGGAGGTGGGGAGGAAAGGTGGGAGTGTTTCGAGACTCCTTAGGGCCTGGGAAGGTGGGGAGAAAAATGAGGATATAAGAGGAAGGATGGGGGGATAGGGAGGAAGAAAGAAGAATGAGTTTGGGGAGACAAGAAACGTGGGGAGATAGTAGAGAATGTGGGGAGAAACGGTCAGGAGTGGGGAGAAACGGTGGAGGTGTGAGGAGGAAGAGTACAAGTGAGGAGAGGAAAGGTGAGGAGGGAAGGAGGGAGGAAGAGAAGGAAGGCGATAGGGAGAGAAGGAAGAAGTAGTTAAGTGAGAATTACGATAAGTGAGAAGGAACGAGAATAAAGAGGAGTTGAGGCGAAAGGAAAGATAGGGAAAAAGTGATGAAAAAAAGACTGATAATAAAGAAGGAACATGAGAGAGAGAGAGATAAAAACAGGTCTCAATCCACTGGTTGTATTTTTATGAGGCTTCAATACAGTGTGTGTGTGTGTGTGTGTGTGTGTGTGTGTGTGTGTGTGGCATACTTTCTTGTCATATCGTGTCATTTTACATTCATTTTGTGTCATATAGTGTCATAAAGTATCCTCGTATATGAAATTACATTGTGTCAAATTGCCCACCGTGTCAACACCCACCGAATCTGTCACGAAAGGAATATCGTGTCATATCGAATACTGTCGCATCGTGTCATATCGTGTCGTAATGTACCTACTATTGAAATTCTGTTCTCACATTTAACACCCCCCCTTTAAGTGTCACGTACGGCAGTGTAGCCAACTATGTTCTCGTTAATGTCTCCTTTTAGTTGGCTACAATGACACTATTCCAGCGCCACTCAATGAGCTTATTCATCTCATAGCACTAAGCACGGCGCCACTCAGCGAGCTCATTCACCTAATTGTCCTATCGCATGCTATTCCCTCGTTCCATTTCTCTCCTTTACGCTTACTTCTTGTTATTGATTTATTTTATATTATTCACTAAGTTTTTTTTTTTAAATTTCTTCTTTCAAACATATATACAGGTATACATTTTTGATGTGTTCGTATTGCTTGGTGCAGTGTAATGGCGATGGCTTCGATGTTTGGTTTATATGCGAGAAAGAGAGAGAGAGAGAGAGAGAGAGAGAGAGAGAGAGAGAGAGAGAGAAAATGACCGCTGACTGATACACTTCATAACAACAACAAAAATCACCAAATAATTAACACACGATAACTCATACATACATAACATACATAACATACATACATACATACATACATACATACATACATACATACATGACAGACATACATACATACATATTCACCATCAATCATATTCCGAATTCGGGTATAATTGAATCGCAAAAAAGTAGAACTTGAACTCTAGGTAAAAAATACAGGTAAAAAGTACAGGTAGAATAATCCTCAGGTGGTGACGGCTGATTACAGGTAGCGCCTCAGGTTAGAGGTGTATAAGATATGTATAAGAATGTAATGAAAAACTAGATTCCTTCTGTGTGTGTGTGTGTGTGTGTGTGTTAAGAAATGGCTCGAGAAGATAAAATACGTAGATAAATTATTGAATAAATGAATCTCTCTCTCTCTCTCTCTCTCTCATGTGACATAACTCCTCCCGCTGTTCCTCATTAACTGTCCTCCTTATTATGAGTCATTATTAGATAGGGGTGAAGATGGGCGGCCTGGGGAGCAGCGTGTGGGCGGCCTGGAACGCGTGTGGGCGGCCTGGAGCAGCGTGTGGGCGACCTGGAGCAGCGTGTGGGCGGCCTGGAGCAGCGCGTGTGGGCGGCCTGGAGCAGCAGGTACCTTCCTCCCTTTAAAATGGAATATCCAGCTGCTGAGGACCTGCCTGGATGCCTGCCTGTCTGGGTGGGTGGGTGGGTAGGTGGTTGATGGTAAGGATGGGCAGGGGGGATGGTAGGGAGTTGTTGTGGGAGGAGGTGAGTGGGTGGTGAGTGAGGGAGAGAGGTGGGTGGTGATGGTATTACAAGGGAGAAAAGGGTGGGTGGTGGTGGTGGTGAGGAGAGAAAGTGGGTGGCCGGTGGCAATAAGGAGGAGGAGAAAAAAGAAGTGGGTGGAGGGAAAGTTGAAAGGGGAGGAGAAAAAGTAAGCGGGAGGAGAGGGAAGAGAGAGAGAGAGAGAGATTCAGTTCACGTCTTCAACTTTACATAACTTGTAAGAAAAAGATATTTCCCCGGTTGAAAGATCTAGCGAGTCTGCCTCTGTGGACTTACCCGCTCTGTGTCCTGGGGTGTAGTGCTGGGGTGTCCTGGGGTGTAGTGCTGGGGTGTCCTGGGGGTGTAGTGCTGGGGTGTCCTGGGGTGTCCTGGGGTGTCCTGGGCTGTAGTGCTGGGTGTCTGGGGTGTGAGTGGGGGTGTAGTGCTGGGGTGTCCTGGGGTGTAGTGCTGGGGTGTCCTGGGGTGTAGTGCTGGGGTGTCCTGGGGGTGTAGTGCTGGGGTGTCCTGGGGTGTCCTGGGGTGTCCTGGGCTGTAGGAGATAGAGCATACTGGTTAAACCTCGACTTGCCTGACCAGATATGATATTAAACCTCACTTAATTAAAAGATTCCCTTCAATGCCACTGGACTGACGGATATGACACAGTGCCACTCCACGGGCTCTGATATGGAGGCACCTAGGAGGCACTACACGTCACACCTCACTAAAAATTGGCACTATAAGGCGTCACATGTTACTCTCATGGGACTAATAAAACGTCACGCGAGTAAAGGGTCACACATCACTATCTTGGCACTAGTAAGACAGCACCATACGTCACCATCGTCATCACACGTCACCACCGTCGTCACACGTCACCATCGTCATCACACGTCACCATCGTCATCACACGTCACCACCGTCGTCACACGTCACACATTGTACAAAATATCCTTAAAATTTCATCGTCTTAACCTTTGATCTCTCCCTGTGAGGGGAAGTGAGGGGAGAAGAACTAAAGAGGGGAGATGAGGAGGAGGGGAGGAGAAATAAAGAGGGGAGATGAGGAAGAGAGAGACGAAATAGAAGAAGAAGAGAAGGAGGAGAAGAAACAGGAAGAGTAAGCGGGGGAGGAGGAAAAGGTAAGGAAGAGAAGGCTATAATCTTCACCTCAAAAAAGAGGTGTAAAGAAGAAAGGAGGAGGAGGAGGAAGGGCGAAGAGGGGGTAAGAAGAGGGGGAGAGGACTTGAGTGAGGGGAGTGAGAAGGGGAGAAGGGGGAAGGGGGGAGATATTGGATCTTTAAGAGCAATAACCAAGACCTTGTGACCTCCTTAAGATAGGGGGTAGGTCACCCTGGCTTAAGTGGCTCAGGCCCTACAGTAAAGTCTTCATATTAACTAAACTTCATATATTTTTTTTATTATTGGGAAATTTTTTAGGTGAGTTAGTAAGTCCATGGACCCTTATCCCCGCCTTAAGAGTGGTATGGATGAATGGACAAACGGACGGATGAATGGACTATTTCTAAACAAGATCACCTTTTACGTAAATAAATTCCACCCCAATAAAAATATCGCCAGTTTTAGCAGCAACAACAAAACACAACAGCAATATCGAAACACAAGAGAAAACAAAGACAAAAACAAAGGTATTTCCTCCTCCATAAGGGAACATCCCCACTCGTGCTTTAGTGAAGAGTTTAGATCCTCCAGCCAGGACGCGAGAAGTTCCAAAAATCTATCATGGGATAACAGCTCCAGGTCCTCCAGCGACCCGGCGAACAATGGCGGAAATGAAGGAGGCGGTGCAACAAGGACCTACAAGACCACCCAGCTGTAAAGTTCAAAACCTCTTTGTAGAGACACAGGCTGAACAACCTAAGGGATTATCTTGCAAGGTGGTGTTCTTCCCGCCAGGCCCCGGAACCAGTCATCAGGGGCTCTCAAGTTCTCAGTGTCAGGGACGGGGCCTCGAGGGCTCTCCTCAACTGCCTCACCGTTAATTGTTAAATTCATCGCTGCCCGGCCCAAGAATGAGGCTTTTCTTACAGTAGGACGGAGGAAGGTTGAAGGCTTTTGTCTCTGCTACACTATAGTACTGAGGTAGGGAGAATGGGAGGCCTTTGTTTCTGATGCTGTTGCTCTTGTTACACAGATGTAGAGATGAGTCGGGTACACTTACACTGCTGGAACGAAACATTTCCTCTTGGCCTGTCTACATTAAATAAAAATAAAGCCTTTCCGAAGACTTTTATTTCCTGTACAATTACATTAAAATTAATCTATAAAAACATGAAAACAAAAAATACAAAAAAATACCAAATGAAGTTCCTGGTGTGATTGAATATTCGAGTCTTTACCACAGCTGCTCTGGTCAAGGTTAACACAACACTTCACCACTACGAGAGAACATTTCACAGTATCGTCACAAAAACAGCGCCTTTAATATACTGTATGTCCCGGAACGAGTCGTTAAACTTACATAAATATCACACCTGGAGAATGACGAAAGAGACACACACACACACACACACACACACACACACACACACACACACACACACCATCACTCTGAATAAAAAAAGAATAATAAAGAATTAATACCAGGTGAAGAAAGACCTCAGCAGAGTAAGTTAATCAATGAAAGGTGAACAGTGAGGTGACGGAACTCCACCAAACACCTCCGTCGCCCCCTCCTACAGGTAACCACACAGGTAGAGCCTTGGAGGAGAAGGGGGGGGGAGGGGGGGGGGCATTACCTTCCTCTCTGACGTACTTATGACCCTTTCAACAACACCTGATCATGCGTGTGTCCGTCTTTTACAACTAGGTCATGTTACTTCCTTCTATATACATACATACATACATACATACATACATACATACATACATACATACATGCATACATACATACATTCATACATTCATACACACATACACATACACATACATACACACACACACATTCACATACATACATACATACATACATACATACATACATACATACATACATACATACATAGTGTTTCTGTGTGTGTATGTGTCTGTCTGTGTCAATGAATGGATATTTCCGGGTTGGAGAGAACGAAAGAAAATGAATGAAACTTACTTACAAATTATCCATAATAGAATAAATATATTTGATCACATATCACCTACGAAATATAACCCCCATCCTCCACCCCCCTTCCCCATCACCCCTTCCCCATTCCCCCTTCCCCATTCCCCATAACTCCCAAAACTTACATTCAAATCATATTCCTATTAAAAAAACTCAATTACATATATTTCATGAACAATTTTACGAGGTCTCCAGGAATCTATATCACTAAACAATATATATTACAGTCAATGTATTTTTTTTATGAGTATATTTCAACAGAAATGTAAAGAGTATTTCAGGCTAGATTACAGTGTGTGTGGGGGTTGGGGGAGGGGGCATTAAGTACCAGTGTAGAATCACCTGGGACTCGTATACTGTAATTTTATGTAATGGGGAATGTGTTTTGTTAGTCAGTACAGGATTTTGGGGGGTGAAATATTTTGAGTATAAGTTTAAATTTTTTTTCTCTCTCTCTCTCTCTCTCTCTCTCTCTCTCTCTCTCTCTCTCTCTCTCTCTCTCCTTCGTTCTTTCGTTTTTTTCTTCATTCCCTTTTGGTTTTCTCTCATTTTCTCTATCTCTATCTACTAACTTTCTCTCTCATTATATCTGCCTGTCTGTCATATCTGCCTGTCTGTCATGTCTGTCTGTCTGTCTGCCTGTCTGTCTGCCTGTCTGTCTGTCTGTCTGTCTGTCATGTCTGTCTGTCTGTCTATTTTCCCCTCCCTTTACTCTATATAAAATAATAATAATATAATAATTAATGTTTTAAATGTCATAGATTAATACGATGGTGATTCTGTAACTGAATATACAATCCCTTCTGAGTTATTTAATTTATATACTGTATAATTATTGCATTTTAGTTACCTGTTTTAATTAAATACTTGTTCAGGTAAATTCAGAGGTTAATGATAGGTATTCTGTTAATGTTTGGGTCATGTACCTGTGTAAGATAAACATGATATTTGTTAGGTTTTTTGTGTGTAATAATAATAATAATAATAATAATAATAATAATAATAATAATAATAATAATCTTTCAATCGCTCTAATACCAATCTCCGATAATCCACACACACACACACACACACACACACACACACACACACACACACACACACCAAAATAATAATAATGATAATAATCCTTGAATCACTGCAATAACTACCTACGATAATTACATTCCCCTCATCTGAATCTCGACAACGATTGGCTAATTACAATAATCACATCTGAAGTTTAAATTATTCACTAATGGGAACTCGGTAACCTCGTTAAGATAGACTCCCAGCTAAAATAAAAAAAAATTGTAATAATAAAGTCACTTATATTAATTAGCTGAGTGAGCTTTGAGTAGGTATATTTATGAGGTATATAATGACCGATTGGCTTAATATACTGTGTCTGTCTGTCTGTGTGTGTCTGCGTGTGTCTGTGTGTGTCTGTGTCTGTCTGTGTGTGTCTGTGTGTGTCTGTGTGTGTCTGTGTCTCATTGTTTTGTCTCTCTACCACTTCTCTCTCTCACTCACTCACTCAATCACTCTCAGTCTCTCTCTCTCTCTCACACACACACACACACACACACACACACACACACACACACACACACACACGCTCTCTCTCTCTCTCTCTCTCTCTCTCTCGTTTTCGTTTCCACAGCAATTTGGTATTCGGGCACAGCTAATTTGCATTCTAAAAATCTCTATAAAAAGAGTTGGATGAAACTGCTATTTGTGTACACCCCTATTGGTGGTGGGGTTGTTTGAGGGTGTGTAGTGTAATGACTGTACTGTGTGGCTCTATGTGTGTGGGGAGAGAGAGAGAGAGAGAGAGAGAGAGAGAGAGACCTGGCTTACTAGTATTGACAAAAGATTTTTACCTGTGAGCATCGTGAGTATTGCGTCAGTGATACTCAGGTGAATTGAATGATGATTAACATACAGGTGAATGACCCCTCCGACGCGATGGTCCGAGAGAGAGAGAGAGAGATAAGACACAACCAAAGATAATATTCCTATATATTTTTTCTTTAAATCGCTTAGTTTGTTTTGGGAAAAGAAAAATATACACGAGTTTGTGAAATCGGATGTAAGCTCTCTCTTGTACGTCCCTTTTTTATCTATATATCTATCTTCGTTTCTTTCATCGATAATATTTTTATCTTTCGTCTATCTGTTCATCTGTCTTCCTCTTAACCTCCTCCTCCTCCTCCTCCTCCTCCTCTTCCTCCTCCTCCTCCTCCTCTTCATCCTCCTCTTCCTCTTACCGAAATGATACTCGTCCATCCCTTCCCTCTCCCATACCATCGCCCCTTTTGAGTTATAATACCATACCGTCACCCATTCACCTCTTTTGGCCACCTCCTCCACTACCTTTCCTTCCTAGAGTTTATGGGAAACCCTCCTCCTCCACCTCCTCCTCGAAGCCATGAGACACCCTTAACCCCCCTCCTCCCCCCTCCTCCCAGCACCACCTCCTCCCAAGCTAAGGGACACCCTTACCCCCTCCTTCCTTCCTCCTCCAGCACCACCTCCTCCTCGAAGCTATGGACACCTTACCCCCCACCTCCCTCATCCTCCAGCACCACCTCCTCCTCGAAGCTATGGGACACCCTTTACCCCCCACCTCCCTCCTCCAGCACCACCTCCTCCTCGAAGCTAAGGGACACCCTTTACTCTCCCCCACCTCCCCCCTCCTCCTCCAGCACCACCTCCTCCTCGAAGCTAAGGGACACCCTTTTGCCCCCACCTCTCCTCCTTCTAGCACCACCTCCCTCTCGAAGCTATGGGACACCCTTTACCCCCCCCTCCCCCTCCTCCTCCAGCACCACCTCCTCTCGAAGCTATGGGACACCCTTACCCCCCTCCCTCCTCCCTCCAGCACCACCTCCCGAAGCTATGGGACACCCTTTTTACCCCCACCTCCCCTCCTCCTCCAGCACCACCTCCTCCTCGAAGCTAAGTGGGACACCCTTACTCCCCCTCCTCCCCCTCCTCCTCCAGCACCACCTCTCCGCGAAGCTATGGGACACCCTCACCCCCCCACCTCCCTCCTCCTCCCAGCACCACCTCCTCCTCGAAGCTTGCGGGACACCCTTTACCCCCCACCTCCTCCAGCACCACCTCCTCCTCGAAGCCATGGGATACCCTTTACCCCCCCCATTCTCCCTCCTCCTCCAGCACCACCTCCTCCTCGAAGCTATGGGACACCCTTTACCCCTCCTCACCCTCCTCCCATAAACCTCGCCCTACTTATCCCCCAGAGTCGACTTAGACAGGGAGCCCCGACGCTATAAAGCAGAGAGTAGGTTTTCTAAATCGCAATCCACCACTGCAAAGTTTAATGGAATGTTTGTGGACATAGGCGACGGGGGACCTCTCCTACTGAAGCTATGGTGGACGGGGGAGATTATTTCAGCTCACACACCTACACCCAGTAGCCTCATAATACGCTCATAAGGTAAGGAAAAAAAATGGTCCTAAACTACTCGCCATCTGTTGTGATATTGTGTGGTGATAAGTCTAGTGTTGGGGGAACTTGTGGTGCGATCCTGAAGGTGCGATCCTGAAGGTGTTTAGAGCTACTGAAGGAGGAACTAGATTACCCTTATTCTCGAGGTGTCCTGTAGGAGTTTACGTCTGCTATTGAAGGACCTTACAACCCCTATCCTATTATATCCTGAAGGAGTTTAGATCTACTGAAGGACCTTAGGACACCTTATCCTTGTAATATAAAGTGATATGTGTGTATTATGGAACCTCACTTAGGTAATATATTAAAGATTATTGACAAAAACTGACTCCATTAAAATATTATTGTCTGGTAGAGTTGATGTCTAATGGCACAAGAGCCTTTATAGCCGTGTTATGTTATGTTACTTTTGGTGTTATGGTAAAACACACACACACACACACACACACACACACACACACACACACACACACACACACAAATGGGCCATAATGCACGAGGCGTCTGACACAAATTGGAATAAAGTTGAGGGATGATTCTGACACTAGTCTCTATAACCCTCTGTGTGTGTGTGTGTGTGTGTGTGTGTGTGTTTGTAAGTATGTATGTTTATGTGAGTGTGTATGTGTGTGTTAGTGTTTGTAAGTATGTGTGTATATATGTATATATGTGTGTGTGTGTATGTGTGTTTTATATGTGTGTTTTTCGTTTGCATGACACCTGCCATTCTAAGCCCCAGCGTCCAACCCTCACCATAAAACTATTCTTTAGTATCAACGCTAAAAAAAAAAGCAGAAACAGCAAAATAAATAAAACAAATAAATAAATAAATCAACACAAAACGAAATAAAGGAATAAACATTTCGAAAAATTGTACGAGAATGAAAACTATTATTAATTTAATTCTATTCGGTGGTAGAAATTGTGTTGTGTGTGGTATTAGTGGGTGTATTAGTACTGTGCGTGTGTGTGTGTGTGTGTGTGTGTGTGTGTGTGTGTGTGTGTGTGTGTGTGTGTGTGTGTGTGTGTGTGTGTGTATGTGTGTGTGTGTGTGTGTGTGTGTGTGTGTGGGAGTGTGTGTGTGTGTGTGTGTGTGTGTGTGTGTGTGTGTGTATGTGTGTGTGTGTGTGTTTGTGTTTAGTTATTAAAGTATTCCAAGTTATTCAAGTTATCCTCTATATTTTCACATTTCAGGTAATCAATTGCTTTAAAATATTTTATGTATTTCTGTCATTTAAGAAAACATAAGTATTTTAGACATTTTAAGTAATCTAAGGAATTTAACCATCCAAAATAAATATGCTAATATTTTCAGTATTTTCAACATTTCAAATAGTAAGTAAACAATTTATTTATTTTTACAGTTTTTTTTAGCATTTTTTTAATATTTTACCTAAGATGCTCTAAGCAATTTAAGCATTTTGGGGGGGTGTTTTATGATATTTTTACATTACCTCCTAAATCCCTAAACCCACTTCCATCACTTTCACTTACGAAAGAAACTACTCTTCCCCTTCCTCCCTCCTGCTCCTTGCCCCCTCCAGCCCCCTTTCCCTTGTCCCTTCCTCCAAGCTCAATTTCACTTTTCTCCACTCCCTCCCAGCTCTCCTCCTCCCTCCCCTTCCCTTCCCTCCTCTACCCGGAGGAGAATCGCCCATCGCTGCCGAATTCTCTCCAATTCCCCTCAATTTGTTTGGCCACACGCGAGCCTAGAATGGCAAATAAATTCTCGGAATTCGCCGCCCACCTTAACGGGAAAATGCATAATGTTCGGCTATACTCCCGGCCCAGTATATCACAAAGGGGGGGAGGGGGAAGGGGAGTGGGCGGAGTAAGGGGTAGGAGGTGTTGGGGAGGTAGGGGGAGTGAGTAGGGGATATATATGTTTAGTTATACTCACAACTCAGTATATTACAAGGGTGGAGGAGGGGGGGAGTAGGGTATATCTGTTTAGTTATACTCCCAAAAACAGTACATCACAAAGGGGGTGGGGAGTGATGGAGAGTAAGGGGTGTATATGCCCCTATGAGTATATTGGTAAAGTGGAACATAGACGGACATACTATGGAGAACGGAAACGTGTGTGTGTGTGTGTATATGTGTGAGAGAGAGAGAGAGAGAGAGAGGAGAGAGAGAGAGAGAGAGAGAGAGAGAGAGAGAGAGAGAGAGAGAGAGAGAGTTCCATTATAAGTTATCATAGGATCAGACACACTGTTTATCACACATGACAGTCAAAGCAACATCATAGAGCCACAGTGATCTGACCTGACCTGACCTGAACCAAGAAATTTTCAAACCTGTATTAGTGCTGAGCAGGTCATACGGCTGGCACAGCATATAAAAAGGCGGGCAAATATATCCCTCATGAAGGAAAATTAATATTATTCTCAGCCAGTCAGTAAGGAAAGGTGTAAATATAATTAAGTAACAGAGCCAAAAATAACTTATAATACGCTATATAAGTCTACGTGTTAATATATACCAGTTACACACGTTAAAAGAAAACATTTTAGTGATGAAAGGAAGTATTATTTTTTTTACCTCTATTAATAAAGCGTGAATCATCATTAGGCTAGAATTTATTTCATCGTAAATTATACTCTCTCTTTCTCTCTCTTTCTCTCTCTCTCTCTCTCTCTCTCTCACGTAACAATGTGGCCGACACTGAACTCGACCATCTTCACTTTTCCAATTAAAGTAAGGTACCCATCCACAGCTGGGTCGACAAGGTGTACCCCAAGGCGAGAACCAGTGACCTTTAGGACAGGAGGTGAACACCCTATCTGCTTCACCACCGCACACTTTGCTTATCATGGTTACCTCATATTCTTTCAACGTCGTGTGTGTGTGTGTGTGTGTGTGTGTGTGTGCGCTATGTAAATTCATGATCACACCCTTTAACCTGATGACAAGGTTCGGGGACAGATTGCGTGATCGACTTTTGCGAACTCATACACGTAATGTCTACTTTCTGGAATGTAAATATTTTGGTGTATTGTCAATATTAGGTTCGAAACGAGTAGCAATAGTTAGTAGTTAGTAGTAGTAGTAGTAGTAGTAGTAAGTAGTAGTAGTAAGTAGTAGTAGTAGTAGTAGTAGTAGTAGTAGTAGTAGTAGTAGTAGTAGTAGTAGTAGTAGTAGGGAACATTTACAATTAAAAACCTCCCACACCTTCAGGAGTTCGATGCCCAAAAGTCATTACCAGCGTTGTGTTTGGACGGTAAGGCTCGATTGTCCCATAAAGGTTTCTGAATATTACACAGGCGAGGTGGGGGGAACGACACAGCATTAATGTGACTGTTTACATGGCATGGAGGGGAGTGTCACAGAGGAGGGGGGACGTGATAGAGGGAAGTGTTATGGGGGGGAGTGTTGAGAGGCTGGGTGTTATATAGGAGAAGGGAAGGGTCATGGTGTAGGGGGAATTGCCATGGGAGTAGGGAAGGTGGGGGGTCGTAGTGAAGGGAAAGTATCATGGGAAAAGGGAGGGGAATGATGGAGGGAAGTGCCATAAGAGAGAGAGAGAGAGAGAGTAGTGGTCACGGGAGAGGAAGAGAGCACTTATCATAACAACAAAAACAATAACAATAACAATAACAACAGCAGTAATAATAACAATCTAAATAACAACAATAACAACATAAGCAACATTAACTATAACAACCAAAACAACAACAACAACAACAACAACAACAACCTCTCACGGCAGAAATACCTCAATAACCAGAAACCATTAAAGTCAACAAAACACATGACCGATATTTTTACCTCACTTTAATAGGATTATAAGTGTTATTATTTTTATTTACCCATTTAGTAACAACAAAACGAGATATTTTCATTAACTTGGTCGGATATAACGAACTTTTTATTATCCGAAATATTAATAGACGGTAACAGAGAAGAAAAATAACTATAACAATAATAACAAAAACAACAACAATAACAACAACAATAAAAACATCAACAAAAACAACAGTAATAATAATAATAATAATAATAATAATAATAATAATAACACCACATTAGCCATCATTAAATATGCATCTTAAAGGCTTCGCTAATCTCAAAATATTTATACGGTTGCCATTAATTAAGTCCCTTCTCTTATTGTCTTTCTTTCTTCCTTCATCTTCATTCATTCTTATTCACTACAATTTCATTCATTTTGTGTTACCTGGAGGTGAATTTTGTTGGTATGGTTGTCAGTAAGTCTACGGTCCCGGCCACCCATGTTTCATTTACCTGGCGATGATGATGAAGGGAAGGAAATGAAGGAAGGAAGGAAGGGGAGATAAGGTAAGGAAAGAGAGGAATGGTAAAGGGATGTAGTGGAAGAATGTTACAAGGAGAAATTGAATGAGGGAGTAAGGATAGGGGAGGTAGAAAGTGAGGAAGAAAGGATGGGGATGAAAGAGAAAGGTGAAACGTCGAGAAGGAAAGAGTAGTACAAGAAGTAATGGATGGATGGAAGGATTAAGTGGGTCATAGGAGTCCTGGATGCTGTACTTGGGAGGAGGGAAGGACGGGAGAGGGAGGAGAGGAATGAGGGAGGGGGAAGGGGAATCCTAGATGCTGCACTAAGTAACACAGTAAGAGGCAGCTAAGGGAGCCGAGGAGACGAGGCCTCAGATCGATACACAACTCATCCCCGGCAATTTCACCCTAAGTGAGCATCATTGTGGTGGGGGGGGGTGGTCGGCTACCCTGGTGAGTTGTTGCCTTTCCTCCCTCCCTCTACCCCCCCCCCTCTCCCTTCACTTCCTCCCCTCCCTCTCATCCCTCCCTCTTTCCCTCCCCCCTGCCTGCTGTTACCACTCTTACTGATTCTGATGTTGATGTCAATACTGTAGATTCTGTGCCGCCAGCCTAGTAAATGTGATATGTGCTCTGTTTTATTTTCCCCTGTGATGTATAAAGACGTGTGTGTGTGTGTGTGTGTGTGTGTGTGTGTGTGTGTGTGTGTAAAAGGTTTTCGAAGACTCCCCCCAGAGACTCCCAAAGGCTCCCAAAGACACCCCCCAGAGACTCCCAGGGGCTCCCAGAGACTTCTTTAGAGATTCCCAGAGGCTTCCAAAGATTCCCCACAGTCTCCTGGGCGAGATAAACCTCCCGGCTCACTGTAATTTCCCCAGGCCGCGATTACTCAAAGTTTTTTACACGAGAGTCGAGGCGTTTCATCAGCGAGGTAGGCCTTGGTGTCGGTGTAAAGTGGACCTACCGTGACCTGCCGCTGTCCTACCGTGACCTGCCGCTGAACCTACCGTGACCTGCCGCTGACCTTCCTGACCTGCCGCTGAGCTACCGTGACCTGCCGCTGAACCTACCGTGACCTGCCGCTGACCTATCGTGACCTGCCACTGACCTACCGTGACCTGCCGCTGACCTACCCCCTTTTACCTAACCTACACCCTACCTCCCTTCCCTCCTGACCTACCCCTTTTCCCTCAATCCTACACACTGGCCTACCCCCCAACCCCCTCCACGCCAGAACCCATTCCCAGCTAAGCTTAAGCCAGAAGAATTAATCCCTTCTGCGGTAGATCCTGCAGGAGGCGATAGTGGTGTAGGGACGAGGGGGATGTGTGGTAGAAAACTCCCTTCTTACTACAGCTTCCACGGTCTCTGGGGAAAGTGGCTGTAATATACGAATGGTTTAAGTCATCGTATTTTAGGGGTTTTATTTGTCGTACTAAAGGGGTTGTCATCGTATTCAAGGTTTAAGTTGTCTTACTCAAGGGTTTAAAATGTCTTACTCAAGGGTTTAAGTTGTCGTACTAAAGGGGTAGTCATCATATTCAAGGGTTTAAGTCATCGTATTTCAGGGGTTTAAGTCATCGTATTTCAGGGGTTTAAGTCATCGTACTCAGGGGTTTAAGTTGTCGTACTAAAGGGAATGTCATCATATTCAAGGGTCTAAATCATCATATTTCAGGGGTTTAAGTTGTCGTACTAAAGGGGTTGTCATCGTTTTCAAGGGTTTAACTTATTGTATTCAGGGACTAAGTCATCGTACTAAAGGTTTTAAGTCATTCTACTCAAGGGTTTAAGTTGTCATACTCATGTGCTTAATTCATTTTACTCAAGGGTTTAATTCATCGTACTCTAGGTTTTGTCATCATTCTCAAGAGTTTAAGTCATCATACTCAAGGATTTAAGTCATCATATTTAAGGGTTTAAGTCACCATACTCAAGGGTTTAAGTCACCATACTGAAGGAATAGATTAATCCCACACACTGGTTTTACAGAGTTTCTCCCTCATCGCTCCAAAAGAAACAACAATACTCAAATAAACAACAAACTTCTCACATCCGAATCAAGATCAAACCCAGGACACAGTGGTGAGAGACAAGTGTTCTACATCTACAAAACTCTACGGACATCGCATCCCACGTTTCACTTACTCTACGAACGCTGACGTGAAAAGCTTATCTATTTCCGACTCAACTTTTACTTATAATAACGAACTAATACTTATAAGAATACATTAAATA
>NW_024756871.1:4537185-4544685 GCF_018991925.1 Homarus americanus
CACCCTACTCCCCACCCCACCTACCCACCCCTCTAAAGTGCTGACCTATTTCAACAGCTGTGATGATTAATCGTTTGTAAAGAGCATAACTCACCTACTAAACCACCCCCTTAACCCACCCCCCTTTACCCCATCCCTTTAACCCCACCCGCTTAAACCCACCCCCTTAACTCCACCCCTTTAACCCCACCCCTTTAACGCCACCCCCTTAACCCCACCCCATTAACCCTCACCCCCCCCACCCCCTTAATCTTACCCCTTTAACCAAATGATTCCCAGAGAGAGAGACAGACAGACAGATAGAGAGAGAGACAGAGAGAGACAGAGAGAGATATAGAGGTATTTGATCATTCAAGGTGACTTTGATCGCTTGATGTTGTCAGTGTTACCAACTACCCACCATAACAAGAATCTCGACCCTATTGCCACTAAACACACCCATCATAGAGATAGATGATTCCTCAGTCCCTGGATATTGGGAACACTGCCACAGGGGACGGAGGGAGGTGGGGTGGGGTCGACCAGGAAGTGTAAATACAATAATATTCGTGGGATCAAAGTGAATGTGTTAGGGCCTCTGGTGTTGGCTGAGGGAAGATGAATGGGGAGGTGAAGGGGACGATAGAGGGGAAATATGAAGGAGATGAGAAGGGTAAAAAAAAAGGAGGGGGAGGGGAAATAAGGGGAAGAGAACAAGGAGGAAACATCAAGATTAAGCGAATTACCAAAGAATATCCGATACAGAGAACAGGAAATGAGAAAGAGAGAGAGAGAGAGAATAATTGAGGGAGGTGAGGGGAATCACAGAGATAAAGAGATAAAGGGGAATAGTATATATATGGCTAAAGAGGAAAATATAAAGGAAAAATAATTAATGTGTAAAGGTGATATTGGTAGATAGATACAATGTAATTATGAGAGAGAGAGAGAGAGAGAGAGAGAGAGAGAGAGAGAGAGAGAGAGAGAGAGAGAGAGAGAGAGAGAGAGAGAGGCAAAAAATCACTTAACACAAGGACACAGAGGTTACCACAAATATACAAAGAGATTCAAAGCCAAGGACACAGAGGTTACCACAAATATACAAAGAGATTCAAAGCCAAGTAGTGTAGTGTAGTGTAGTGTAGTGTAGTGTAGTGTAGTGTAGTGTAGCAACTAATCCCGAACTTTTATTACGATATGACGTCATTTTGGTAACCAGTCACGTAATCTATTTTCCAAAATGACGTAATTTCAGTAACCAATCAAACAAACCTCTCAATAGATGACGTCACTGATATAACCGATCACAACACGTGGTGACTGTGTGACGTAACCGGTAACCAATCACAGTTCGAGTAGCGGGGTCTCAAACTTACACTTGAACTGCTGCGTCCACACTCGTATGAGATATTGGTTAGGGGTGTGGAGGGGGAGGGGAGGGTGGCCAGGGAGAGGGGTGGGATAGGGAGGGTGTACGGGGAGACGGATGGTGTAGGGGGAGAGGGAGGTGTAGGGAAGAGGAAGGGGGGAGGTGTAAACAATAATATCCCATAGAGGGAACTGAATATTGCCCCAGTCTGTTTGTCGACGCCAGGATGCGGTTGGGGGAGGGTAGGAAGGGGTGGGAGAGGCGTGGAAAAGGTGGAACAGGATGTAAAATGGTGGAACAGGAACTGAAAAAAACCATGATAATATGCAAGAACAACAAAGACAATAACAGTAAAAGCTCAAATAAAAGAAAAAAAAAGAGAGATATATCAGAACATCAAAATAAGAGATGATTACGTGAGAGGAGATAAAAGAGAATTAAAGATACGAAGAGAAAGTAAAGAATAATACCATAAATAGAATTAAAAAAAAACACAAAGGGATTTACTGCAGAACAAAAGAGAGTTTACAATATTTAGTTCAAGGTTGGGGAAGAATTATACCAGTTGATATAATTCTGAAACAACACGATGAGTACAGGTGTGTGATTATACCTACAGGAACAAGTACAGGTATACAATTATATACAGAGAGAGAGAGAGAGAGAGAGAGAGAGAGAGAGAGAGAGAGAGAGAGAGAGAGAGAGAACTACTGCTGGGAACTATGAGAAAATATAGTCGGGTATTTGGGACAGTGTGGGGGGAAGCTGTGAGATAAAAATGGAAAAAGTTGCCATGGTGATTGTGACAGTAGTGAGCCCATAAGATAGAGAGTGTATATCCTGCCCTGTCCTGTGTATCCTGCCCCGTGGTGTATATCCTCTCCTGGGGTGTATATCCTGCCCCGTGGTGTATATCCTCTCCTGGGGTGTATATCCTGCCCCGTGGTGTATATCCTCTCCTGGGGTGTATATCCTGCCCCGTGGTGTATATCCCTCCTGGGTATCCTGCCCCGTGGTGTGTATATCCTCTCCTGCGTGTGTATCCTGTCCCGTGGTATCCTCTCCTGGGTGTGTATCCTGCCCTGTGGTGTATATCCTCCTGGGTGTGTATCCTGCCTGTGGTGTATCCTCTCCTGGGGTGTGTATCCTGCCCCGTGGTGTATATCCTCTCCTGGGGTGTGTATCCTGCCCCGTGGTGTATATCATGTCCTGGGGTGTATATCCTGCCCCGTGGTGTATATCATGTCCTGGGGTGTATATACTATGCTTGTCCTGTCCTGTATATCCTGCCTTGTGTTTATATAAAAACCTTTAAAATACAAATTAAAAATACATTCAGAGTCCAATTTAAAAATCCATTAAAGTCCAATTAAAAATACCTTCAGAGTCCAATTTAAAAACCCATTAAATTCCAATTAAAAATACCTTCAGAGTCCAATTTAAAAACCCATTAAATTCCAATTAAAAATACCTTCAGAGTCCAATTTAAAAATCCATTAAAATCCAATTAAAAACCTTTCAGAGTCCAATTTAAAAACCATTAGAAAAGCAAAAGAGAAACAATTGTTCAGACAGACATAACTTAGGACGATGGTTCAAGTTGCTCAAAGGCAATTCTCATAACTTAGAGCCAATAATTTCGAGATAAATTTCTGCTATAAATTTGGGTAAGACTTATTTCCGAGATGCAGAGAGAGAGAGAGAGAGAGAGAGAGAGAGAGAGAGAGAGAGAGAGAGAGAGAGAGAGAGAGAGAGAGAGAGAGAGAGAGAGAGAGAGGCTCATCCTAGGCACGGAGCTCGGTCCCTGTGAGCTGAGGTAAGTTAGCACACAAACTTTCAGTGGATTGTGAACCCCAGAGAGAGTTTGGAGTGGAAAGTATTGATAGCGATCGGTTATGGTGAGGCGAGAGTGAGGTATAATGGTAAGATGTGATGGTGACTGGTGTGATGGTGACTGGTGTGATGGTGACTGGAGTAATACTGACTGGTGATAATGACTCGTGATACAATGTAATGGTATCTGGTGATAATTAAGTATGATGATAAAATGGTGATAGTAACTAAATGATGAGAGATGAAATACCAACAGACAAACACAGATATAAACGGACAAATCAACACTACGGACTTCCATCACTACATGTAAAGTAAAATACTGAAAATAACATTATACTGGTTATTAAACGCTCGTAAAATAGTGATGTAACAACGCAATGAAATGGATCACTTTAGTTAATGCATAATAGCGTGCAAAATGGGACATAAATTTGTTCTGAGACTCTAACCTAAACTAGATAATCTTCTTTAGCACCAGTTTGGATACACACACACACACACAGACACACACACACACACACACACACACGCATGAGTCACCACAACACACCCCCCCTGGACCAACCACACTCTGAGCCTTGCAGTAAACAAACACCTCCACGACTTTTATACTGATCTCACATTTCTAAAAGCGTCATAGAGTATATTGAAAACTGGAAGCAGAAAATCACATTCTCGAGTTATCTTATATCGAGTCTTTCCTGATATAATAACACTTGGGAATATTTTTCATGGGAATATTATTATTTTTGTTATTTTTCGTTTATTTTCATATTTTTTTTTTAATTTGTATCGATTTTTTGTTAGTTTATTTAAAATTCTTACGAGTATTTTAAATGGGACTATAATAACTTTCTTAAATATGTACTTTTGTTTAGTTATTTCTCATGGTAAGACTATTACCGTCAGCACTTTTTCATTGGTAAAATAAATTTTATAGATGTAATAATTGCTTTGAAAATATTTTTCCTTTAATGGAATATATAATTTGGGGGGCTATTTTCACCGTGTCTTTCTGCTTCAATAAACACAGTGAGAATATATTTCAGACAACAATTTCTTCAATTCCTTGTAATTTTGGGGGGTAGTTTTTCAAGAAATATATTTTTATCGTATGTTCCACACAGACTAATACTTTGACTTTTTTTTTAGGTTTCACGAAATAAATAGTTTTTTTTTGTTTACAGAATACACCTCACATCAGCTGAGAAGAGAGAGTAAAGAAGAGAGAGAAAATATAATTAAAACAGCGAGATTCTTCACACACACACACACACACACACACACACACACACACACACACACACACACACAAGTCTCGACCAGAACAGTAATTTTCACTTCAATTTTCTGTCGACTCACAAAATGAAAAATCCTTATAGACAAAAAAATACACTCAGATAAATCATTTTGTAAAACGGGGCAAAATTTCATTCCTGGCAACAGATTGGAACTAAAATGCGCATTTCTCTTCCTATTACCCAATGTTGCTTGAAATATATATAACTGAAGGTGATATATGAGGCAACAGATGTGACTAATGTTATTACTTAAAGCTGTCAAGGGGTAAAAAAAAATATGAACTAGGACTCATTTATAATAGTTGTACCTCAGATAGAAAATGGGGTTTAAGGGAAACTCTTGAATTTATTAATATGAGATGAATTTTGAGTTGTTTTTGTTGATTCCTTGTGAGTTTGTTGTTGTTTTTGTTGTTATTGTTGTTATTGATATTATTATTATTATTATTATTGTTATTACTATAAACCATCATTAATAAACAAGCCATTACACCTATAGCACATTAAACCTTCCTAAGAATCACACACTCACACACACACACACACACACACACACACACACACACACACCCATGAACGAAACAATATGGGAATTCAGTTCATAATCTACAATACAAGCTGACCATTACCGCTTATGTTTCTTTATTACATTGGCAAGCTAGATATTAACAGACAATATGTGAGGTTAATTACCAGACAGGTATCCAGGTATTATGGAGTCTGTTAAAGGATTATAATTGAAGGAGTTTAATGTTGAGGAAATATTATGCCTCCCCCCCCCAAAAAAAAATGACTTTTTATAAACAGTGGGTTTTTTTTGTCATTCCTGATAAGCATAACATAATTACAAAACCACACAAAATCACACAAAATCACCGAAAATCACACAAAATCACACAAAATCACACAAAACCTTCCAGTGGAGATGACAAGATGAGCTGATAAATCAACACAGTTCTCCACCCAAGTCGATCTAAAGAACCACCAACGAGAGACGACCGGGAGGGAAATAGGCAGAACAGAAAAACCAATAATAATAATAATAAAAAAAAAAAAAAAGATCCCTTAGAAACAAGACTTAATGAAATGAAATTATATCCAGCCGCTGAAAAGGTTTGATACACTTCACTTCCTCCCCTCGCAAGAATGTGAATGTGATAGTGAAAATATTGGAGGTAAAATTAATATACCAATATTCTGAAAAAAAAATAAAAATACTGTGGAGGTTAGTCGTGGTAATATCTTACTGGTGTATAAAACAAAATATAACACCAAAAAAAAAAAAAAAACGACGGATTTTATTTTTTTTGCGATCTGGAGATAACGTTAGTAATATTCTGCAAAGGCTGTATTGAGACTTGAAGTTGAGATATAACATTTGTAGATACGAAAAAACAAAACAATTCTTTAGCTATTCCAAAAACCAAAAATATCCAATGTCTTGCAAAATCTGTTGACATTTCTCGTTGCAATGTCTGACTGGTGTATACAAGTTGCAATATATTAGTGTTATAGAGAGTTGCAAATCATTAATGGTATACAAGTTGCAATATATTCATGATAGAGTTGCAGTGGTTTTTTTTGCAATATGGGGATCATAGTATAATATTCTGTAAGATCTATTAACGTGATCGTGTTGCAAGCTTTTAGTAACACAGAGGGAGTATCTATATTATCTTCTGCAATATATTTATGTTGCATAGCAGAACAAACGCTATTATCATCATCATCATCATCATCATCATCATCATCATTACCATCATCATCATCATCATTTTTTTTCCAATATAAAGACAACAAATCATTATCATATTCAAAACAAAACACATTTTTCTTGCAATCTGAAAGCAACTTAAGCAACATCCTCTTGTTGATATTCTCCGTTGCAATAACTCAATCGTTGCAACAATACACTCCCTGCAATAATTAAATCCATTGTAATAATTCACTCGTAGATATTAAAATCGGAATACGTATAATATTCTAACTTTTTAAATAATAATTATATATAAACCATTTCAGAAACTCCATGAGCGGATTATATTCTTTAGGTCTCAAAACAATTTATTCTGTAGTGAGATGACTGTTCTTAGATACATTCATCTCTACCATTAAATATATTACATGCCAAATGATAGTGTGAAGGAGCAATTTCCTTAGTGTGTGCGTGTGCGTGTGTGTGTGTGAGTGAGTGAGTGAGTGAGTAAGACAATAACGAGTGGGACAGAAACAGAGTGAAAGAGACAGACAGAGAGACAGAAGTGGAAGGAATGGCTTCTTTAATCAGACATACCCCCTCCACCCCAGTGTTACCAGATAAAGGGTACTCAACCAATAGAGTTACAAGCCCAGTTATTCCTATTGACCCCTATTGACTAGTACCACACCAGGGTCTTCCAGGGCATTGGCAAAGCTGACGACTGGCCTAACACAAACCTCGGGTCCCAAATGAATATCTCCGGTGACAATGGTAGGAGGGAGAGAGAGAAAGAGAGAGAGAGAGAGAGAGAGAGAGAGAGAGAGAGAGAGAGAGAGAGAGAGAGCAGATTTTCTCAACTCGTTATAAATATTTGGTCAGGCTCTAGGTAAGACAGTGAGAAACAATCTTGGTGCAATAAAATATACACATCAGATATTGCCAGATATTGAAGAAAAAAAAACATGTCGATATTTAAATTTACTAAGTCTGCTACCATGGGAGTGATTTATTATTTCTTTCTTAGTCTTATAATTAATTCCCTGGATAATGTGTGTAAAGAATTTAATGGTATTTATTGATATCAAGGTGGAACTGTAAATAAAGTTAAAGTAATATATATTTATATGAGGTGATTTGGCAATACCTCCATTGGTAAACAAACATCAGCTGACGAGGGTTGCCGATTTACGTGATTTGTCCTTTTGGTTTATTCGTAACTTTATTATAACAGGTTGGAAGATAAGTATAATCTGTTTAATATTATATAGACTTTCTCTCTCTCTCTCTCTCTCTCTCTCACCAACAGCAGTACCTCA
>NW_024756871.1:4549685-4559292 GCF_018991925.1 Homarus americanus
GGATTTGGGAGTGTCGATTTCCTGGTATTGTCAATATTCTTGGAAACTTTCTGTAACTGAACAGAATTTAGGATGGGGAAGAGAAGAATGAAAAAGAGAGAGATAAGAAAGAGAGATAAACGAGAGAAAGCAGAGAGAAAGAGAAGATATATGTTATGTTGGAGACTGGAAACTGCACAGTGAGGTTCCTATGTGGGGAGAGGAGGGAGGTGAGGGCCAGGGGTAGGGTGGGTGGGGGGGAGGTAATTCCACTCAGCCAGTTTCGCCTAGCCGGAGTTCGAACCAACGTCTCGTGGGATACATCTCTAAAATGTTACCTCTGAGCCATGGCATCAACAGTTTTACTCAAGTGTTCAATGATAAATAAACCGGGGCTCTTTTTCGTTTGTACTTTATTAACGATGCATAAAAAATAGTCAAAGTAAAAAAAAAAAAGATATGACATTCGTAACTAAAATCAGTTGTAATTGATTTCCAGAAAAGGTTTAAAGTTTATTTGTAAGTTAGAAAATGTCAAAAAAGTTCCGAAGTTGAAACTGTTTACAAGGTCATTTAATTTATAAAAGTAAAAAGTCAAAGTATATCAATTTTGCAATATGTTGAAGGTTAGAAATAGTTATAGGATATTTTTTTTTTCATATCTAAGTAACTAAATATTGCCCCAAAAAATATTTACAAGGGAAACGTAATCACTTAATGAAACTATGAGCTAAAAGGATTTATTTTTTGTTTTTGTAAAGGTTAGGTTAGGTCAGGTTAGGTTAGGTCAGGTTAGGTTAGGTTAGGTCAGGTTAGGTTAGGTCAGGTCAGGTTAGGTTAGGTTTGGTTCGGTCAAGTCAGGTTAGGTTAGGTTAGGATCCAGGCCCGTATATGCACCTTAGGATTAACCAGACCTTAACTTACCCCTAAATCTTCATTACTATCGCTTCCAGTCGTCCTTGGGGATAGGTAGGAAGGCCTTTCAACATGTGTAAAGGTTAATTACGCTATTCGTTACCTGTTTAGCTGTATACCCGTATTGTCTGAGAGGTAATGAATGGTGTCTGGTTGCTACAGTGAAAAATGAATGAGTAACTGGCTACATCTCCTTTGTTCTTGTTCCTTTCATTGAGTACACATCACACACACATACACACACACATGCACACATACACATACACACACACACACACATACACACACAGAAATAAACACTATTTCTCTTTCTTTCTCTCTCTGTCTCCCACTCGATTCAATATCTCCAAGACCAGGATAGGAGAAGTGGGGGAGAGGGGAATGAGAGCAGGGGGGGGGAAGGAGGGTGAGAGGATCGATGTTCACTAGAGGCTACAGTAAAAACATTTCCAAGTCGTATCGTAAATCACTTGGACAATCACCCTTGGGCAACGAACAATAAGACCACGATACTTGTGCCTGAAGTGAAAAGGGTTAACTTATTTTATTATAGGAGGGGGTTGACAGGGGGAGAGGGGAGCAGGGGGGCACTTTGGGGAGTTTTAAGGGAATCTTTTTTTGGGGGGGGGTTGTCTATTAAAGGGTCTTTGTGGGGTAGATAGAGACCTTTTTCAGTGGACATCTTCCTTCTACATTTTTTTCAGGCAGAGGACCACTAACTCGAGGTATGAAGAGAGAGAGTCTAAATTTTCAGGGTAAAAAAGTAAGACAGGTAGAGTGGAAAAATTAAGGGTAATTAATAATCAGAGTCGAGGATTCTCATACTAATGATGTTGGAGGAGTCAGCCTCACTTGATGAGAGGGAGAGGGGTGTGGGGAGGGGTTGGGGAGGTAAGGGATGGGGAGTGGTGGGAGTGGGGACCCTCTACACTACTACCACCATCAACCACCACCCTACATCACCATCACCCTAACCACCACCACCGTACCTTTCTAAAATACGATAAAAATAAGGCAAAATAATATAAGAAATAAGGCAAAATAAGATCCTTAGCAAAAGACCCTCCCCCACACACAGACACTAGACCAATACTGCCTGAAATTCGTCTACCTTGTTTTTTAACTTCACAAGGGAGTAGAAGATCAAAGACTTGGTAACACTGGTCTCCCTGTCTTTCAATCCTATATATTTAGCCAATATCGACACCGGTCTCGACAAAGATCCTTTTTTGGGGGTGTGGAAGGACAACTACTACACAGACAGACAGACAGACAGAGAGGCAGACAGACACACACACACACAAATCCATATATACAGACAGACAGATACAAACACACATAATGGTTGCCCCTCGTGTAATGAGGATGGTCGGCCCAAGGGTCACCTAGGCGTGAAGTTGTTTAAGGTGTAGAAGCTGTCGCCAACACAACAACCACACCCTGAGTTAACGAGTTGTATGACCCAGTGTCAAGGAATAGTCCGAGAAGACCGGACAACTCGCCAACTGCACTGGCTAACCATTACCCCGGAACACGATCAGCAAATCGATTAACATTCAGGTTCCCAATTACTGCTGGGTAGACAGAGGCAAATGGCGTAAAGAAACACATACATATTTATGCACTTACTGATAGACACACACACACACACACACACACACACACACACACACACATAAACAAATGAATTTATTTATATAGATTATTATTATTATTATTATTACAGGCGCCTTAGTAAATTCACCCTCATCTCGATGTCAAGAGTGCATGTCATACCTCATATATACAATGTCATTTACCATGTTATTTACCATGTTATTTACCGTGTTATTTACCGTGTTATTCCTCAGGTTCTCAACAGTATTCGATCCTAAGCCAAGAGTAACGTTTGGGACTTCGCTGGTGGGAGTGAGGTCGACTCTTACAACTTTTATATGAGAATTTGAAACTTCGAACAGGAGAAATGAATTAATGCTGAAGCCTCTCTTTTTGGTGGTATAATTCTGGATGTTCCAATTAGTATATCAAAGTGTAATGGTATAATTCTTGGTGTTTCATGAAATATATTCCTCAAGTATGAAGATATATATTTAGTATGTTTCATTTAATATATCCATCTCAGTTTAATGACATATGCCTGGTGTTTCATTTACAATAACCCACTCATAACAACCCACTCAATACAACCCACTCATCACAACCCACTCATCACAACCCTCAATACTAGCCCCACTCATCACAACCCTCAATACAACCCTCCAATAACCTACTTATCTACGGCACTCAATACAACCCCTCCATCACAACCCACTCAATACAACCCACTCATCACCAACCACCAATACAACCCCTCATCTGTACTCCAATACAACCCTCCAATACAACCCACTCTCATCTGTACTCAATACCAACCCACTCTCTATTCCACTCATCACAACCCACTCATCACAACCCACTCAATACAACCCACTCATCACAACCCACTCATCACAACCCACTCAATACAACCCACTAATCACAACCCTCTACTCACAACCCTCTACTCACAACCCACTAATCACAACCCTCTACTCACAACCTTACATTATAATAACATATTTCAGGATGACTCTCTTCATGCAATCTAGATAAAGCGTTTTACACTTCCCCCAATATGTTGCTAACGTGAGATAAAACTCCACTCCAATATTCGACACACTAATACCTATTTCGCTTCAACACTGAGTCCTTTAACTTTTACTTGTGTACAAAGGCGCAATAACATCCTCCCACTCTTTCCCTCTCTCTCTCTCTCCTACCACTCCCTCTAACCTCCCTCTCTCCTCCCACTCCACCATCGCTCTCATCTTCCTCCAAACCCCTCTCTGACGTCCCTACCGCCCACCATCTTTCACGATCTTGGTGTGTGTGTGTGTGTGTGTGTGTGTGTGTGTGTGTGTGTGTGTGTGTCGTTCTCACTACATTTTCCTGTAAGACACACCTACTTGCCTGACAGGACTACACCCAGAGCCTGTAATCTTTCATTCCCTTTCATCTCATCCCATCTCACCTTCCCATCTCCCCTCCCATCACCATCCCACACCTCCCCTCCCATCACCCAATCATCCAGACCTCCCCTTACCATCACCTCCTCTTCCATCCCTCCCTTTCCATCATGACCATCGACCACGCCTCTTCCTTCCCATCACCACATTATCCATCCCTTTCCTCCCATCACCGTCAATCTATAAAAGAAGGAATTTTCTCCCCCTGGCGGCAGCACGAGGGACCAAACCAGGTGAAACTCAATCCCTTGATGACATTTCGCCTACGTCCCTCAAGGGTGCTTTCTCTGTACCCCGCCTCAAGACCTACCGGCGCGGGAGCAGATAATTGTAAATTGAATATCGTGTACCTCCCCCCCCCTTCCCCCCAGGTGAAAAAGAAAGCAACCAAATATTTTCTTTTGTTTTCTATTCATCCTTTCGCTTATTTACTTATCTGAATTATTATTTTTCTTTTATCTTTCGTGAATGTTAAGTAGATTTTATTAATTAATTAACGTTCAGGTGTACCAGGAACATATATCAAGGTAAATATTTATACGTTAAGTAGCTTGACTTATAAAGAAGTACTTATAATTTTGTCAAGAAGATCAAGGTTTTTATATACATGAGAAGCACACACACACACACACACACACACACACACACACACACACACACACACATTGGCTCCCACGTTTTAAGTATAACGCGAGGTTAATACCATAATGCGTTGGACCTTACTCAATCTCATTTACTATAGTGCTTTGTGTTGGCATTATACGTAGACACAAAGTAAAGGCCACCAATAGCGAATTACTCCAGCGGAACACATAACAAAAACAGCGGAATAAGGACATTGTGTTCTTGTTAACGCCTTCTGATTCTCTTACCGCAATGATAAATATTATTAATGTTTTTTGTTATTATTCTTTGATGTATTTTATTATTATTATTATTATTATTATTATTATTATTATTATTATTATTATTGTTGTTGTTGTTGTTATTACTATTGTTAATATTATTATTATTATTATTATTATTATCATTATTATTATTATTATTATTACTATTATTATTATTACCATCATTATCGTTAATCTATTCAATGGCATTATTAGACCTCATTATCTCAGGGTCACAAGGATTTAATAGACAAGTGTGTTTAGAGGCAATACTGAAATAACTGACTCGAGAAGCACGCGCAATAGAAACTCATTTAATATATATCATAGTGAAGATAATTAACCTGTAGGCTATTGTTCAGTTCAGGTAAGTTAAGTTGTTCAACACACTCATTCTTAACAATGTGTGTGTGTGTGTGTGTGTGTGCGTGTGTGTGCGTGTGTGTGTGTGTTAGAAATCTTGAGGCCAGAAACTCTCTCATGGTTGCTACTACCTAACCTAACCTAACCTTCCTATACCCACTGGAGGTCGAGGCCACAGACCCTCTCATGAGGCCGTCCTGGAGGTTTAAGCCCTAAATAGCCCGGCCCTCCTGGCTACTTAACTAGGACATGTAATTAATAGTATGGCTATAATCCCCGGCGCTGAGGATGGGAACAAGGAAAAAGGTCTTAGACTTTATTGTATGCTTAGAGAGAACACCCCCAGAGAAGAACACCCCCAGAGAAGAACACCCCCAGAGAAGAAGAACACCCCCAGAGAAGAACACCCCCAGAGAAGAAGAACAACCCCAGAGAGAAAACAACAACCCCAGAGAGAATATCCCAAAGATGAACATCCCCAGAGAAGAACACACCTATGTGACCTCTGATCTTCACCTGTGACCTTTGACCTGTGACCTATAACTTTGACCTCTGACCTCTGACCTCTGGCTGTGAACTTAACCCTGGAGCACAGACCAGAATTTAGCATGTGATAAACTGGGTTGTGGTCATGCATATTGTGGTAGAGTTTAATGAAGATAGAGTACTTATTGTTCTTAACTTATGGCGCCAGATGGTGGAGAAGGAGAGAAGGAGGGAAGCAGAGAAGCAGGGAAAGAGAGAGACACAGAGACACCAACGGAGAGACGGAAGAAAGGAATAATAATAATAATAAATGATAATAATAATAATAATAATAATAATAATAATAATAATAATAATAATAATAAATGATAATAATAATAATAATAATAATAATGGTGGTGGTAACGACAATAATATCAAGAACAACAACAAAAACAACAACTATTTCTACCATAAGAACCACCAGTCAGAATTACTTGTCTATTTAACTCTTTGAATATGCTCCAATTATACGCTCAGGAGCATGGTAGCGCGGAGCTCTAACGTGAGTATACTGTGTCCTAATATGTCAGGTATGCTCCGGTTACCTGGCACAGAAAACCAGGTATAATTAAGGTATGTACAAACTCTTCTGGGGAGGAGGAGGGGAGGGAAGAAGGAGGAGGAGGAGGAGGAGGAGGAGGGGAGGAGGAGGAGGAGGGGAAGAGGGAGGAGAGACAGGAGGAGGGGTGAAAGAGGGGTGGGGAGGAGGGGAGAGAGAAAGCAGGGGAGAAGGAGGAAGGAGGAGATGGGAGGAGAGAAAGAGGGAGGAAGGGAGGGAGATGGGGAGAGAGAGGGAGGGAGGGAGGGAGGGAGGGAGAGAGGGAAGGAGAGGGGGAGAGGGAAGGAGAGGGGGAGGAAGATTATCCGATCAATATCTTATTAATTGGACCCAGGCTGTTCTGTAGTGTTCGGTAAGGAAGTAATTTGGTGCAAGGGCCCACTTTTTTGGCCCACACTTTCTCTACTTTGGGCCCACACTTTCTACCTCTCTTTTTTCCTACATTTCCTCTATCTTTTCGGCTTAATTTCTCTACTCCTTTTTCCAAACATTTTCCTATTTTGTCCTATACTTTATTTTCCCTTACCCTACTCTTCTACAAACTTTCCCCAAGACTCACTTTTTCCCCAGATTTTCCCGGTACTTCCCCCAAGATTTTCTCCACTTTTCTCCCCTCTCTTTTTTTACTGTCGGAAAAGGTTACTTTTTAATCAGAAGATAATGGCAGATTAAGAGCGGTTCACTGGCCCGTTACTGTAGAAGGTTAACGAAGATAGGGTAGTTTGAAGAGGAGGGAGTAGGGACGGAGGGAGGGAGTAGGGACGGAGGGAGGGAGTAGGGAAGAAGGGAGGGAAATAGGGAAAAGATATGGGTTATGAGTACTGTAGTGGGGTGCGTAGAATAGGTGAAATTTCATGGGTGCGTTAAAATTAGGTGAATTACAATCAGTGTTTTAACGTAGATGTGTTGACGTGGCTGAATAATAATTGAACACTGAAAATATCACCCGGGCTAAGATGACCCAAAATACTTCTCAGGTAGGCAGGGGAAGGAGGGGAGAGGTAGTAGCAATAATATCAGCATCCAAACTCCTTTTTTTTATGATAAACTTTTACCTGTGTGTGTTAATTAACTATGAGGTATTGGGTGTTAATATAGTCTCAAGGCTGCGTGTTAGTCTAAACTCCCTGAGGTGAAAAGATTGTTAATAATATATAGAGAATAATTAATATGTGGACAGGTAACATGAATTCTTCTGATGATCAGCCGCTGCATCAGGTAATTATAACACAATAACGATGATTATTACACCATCAACAACGACAACTACGACAAAAACAACTATGACCTCAACAACTACAACAAGTAAAATATAAGGCAACCATCACCACAACAACTATAACCCCAAATAACTACAAATAAATAACCACCACCACTTTACAACAACACCAAATAACCACCACACCACCACACAACAAACAACAACAACAACAACTTACAAATAACAAACCACCACCACCAATTCACACAACAACAACAACAACTACAACAATAAACCACCACCACCACCACACAAACAAATAAATAACTATAAATAAACTATTATAGAAAATCAACAAATAACCACCTACCATCAGCCAGCACTCCATCACATCATTAATTAACAGTCAACAACAAACAACCACAAAATAAATAACACTCCCAGGTCACCGCATGTACCCAGACACTTAAAAAACAACTCTTTAATTATAACTTAATAGGGTGTCTAGGTATGAGATCCTATGTAAGATATACTTATAACCTTTAGTGGTCCCTCTCTGTGTGTGTGTGTGTGTGTGTGTGTGTGTGTGTCTGTGTGTGTGTGTGTGTGTGTGTGTGTGTGTGTGTGTGTGTGTGTGTGTGTGTGTGTGTGTGTGTGTGTGTGTGTGTAGCCTGTGAACAATTTCTAGCATGTGATCTTCCTCCCCCTCTCCTCTTCCTTCTCTTCCTTCCCCCTCTCCTCCTCTTCTTCCTCATACCCATTCTTTACATTATTCTCTATCTATATCCCATTTATCTTCATCTTTCTATTAATTATTTACTTTTTCTTCCAATCTTGAAAAAATAGTCAAGAGGCGTTTACAGGTCACTTGGTTGAGATGAATTCAAGACATAAATTTGAACGATAGAGAGAGAGACAGAGACAGACAGACAGACAGACAGACAGACAGACAGATAGACAGAGACTTTTACCTCCGGTCTCTTGTGCTTTCGTCTTTTACTCTGTACTCACCAAAAACAAAAGTGGTAAGGATTTTTTCTTGGGGGGGGGGGAATATCTAGATCAAATAAAATTATCAGAGAGAGAAATGTCGTTTTGATAACTCTCTCTCTCTCTCTCTCTCTCTCTCTCTCACACACACTTTTTTGTGGGGGCTATGAATGAGTCATTTTATCAGCGTCAACACACCGTCAATCACTCTTCCCTTCTCCCTAACACCAACCTCCACAACCCATCACAGGTAGGCACACAGGTAACGCTAAGAGAGCTGCTCACACCTGTATGGGAAGGGGGACGAGGGGGGGAAAGAGTGGGGGTAGTCTTAAGCTATACTGAAAAAAGATATCCTTTTAGCTTGGCATATATACACAACGATGCCTACTGCCACCCACATACGCCCTTATACGCCCTTACACAGTCTATAATAAACATAGTCTTTAATACAAACACTCATACAGCCTATACATACAGCCTATCACACATACACTAAAAAAACATACATAGATTGATAGATTTTACGTAACATTTATAAAGTTTATGTATTATCAAGTCCATGGAATCTACCTGTAATTAAAACTCAGTTGTGAATTCCGTTCTATTCACATCAATTTAACGTATTGAAAAGATCAGTGTTTATACCGGAGAACACCAGGTGAGTGAGTGACGTAACCTGTGGTCAAAGGCTCATTAAATATGGTCAGGGAATTCTGTAGTGGATTTATACCTAGAGAAAGGAGCCACTTCGTCCGTCAGTCAGTCAGTCGGGCCAAATAACAATAACAATAAATAACAAATGTTCATTTATTTATCTCTAATGCAGCTCTTTTTCCCATCTCAAATTCTCTTTGTTTCTCTTTGTCTATCCTTTCACAATACAGACCACAGCCACTAAGAGCAAATTGTTATCCATCAGTATAAAATGATTCAGGAGAGACAACAGTCAGGTGGAGAAGATTAAAATTTAGCCGTAAAAAGGTTTGAAACAAATAATAAGAGACCCAGAGAGAGAGAGAGAGAGAGAGAGAGAGAGAGAGAGAGACTTCAAGAACAGTTGTTTATTCATTACGTTCGTTCTGTCACGCCGATGTTGACAGCCAATCACTTACGCTACCAACAAACAAGCAAACACGAC
>NW_024756871.1:4561892-4582026 GCF_018991925.1 Homarus americanus
AGCCAAATACAACCTAATCTACAAACAATTGACAACCAGCTATTGAAATATTGCAGGGAGTAATTTATCGAAGAGGAGCGGTTGGAAAATACTACACAAAATCACCAATTATTTACTAAACAATACAATACTAAAATATAGCATAATTTATTTACGATAATTATAAATATTTAGTTATTATTAATTATATGAGTGATACTAGTCTCAAGGATGACGTCACGGGTCTAGGGAGTTAAGGAATTTGTGGGTTAATAACTTTAGTCAAGGCGAGCCATATAACAGGTGTGACTCTAATTATAACAGGTGAATAAGGACAGGTATCCATCACTGGTCACTCTAGCATTGACTGTTCTACCCTACCGGACTCTAATGTTCCGGATAAACGTATAAATTATCCGTAAGGGGACTATAGTGAGACCCCATAGGTACTAAACACCAGCCAATTTAACCTCCTTCCCCACTACCATGATGGGCGTAATTAGAGGCTAATCTTTCGACGATGGTAAGCCTCAGTAACCACCTGAAGATTAGCCCCCAGATTATCCGACCTCAAGTTTAATCACCCTAACATAAAATAATGCTCAGTAAGGTTAATTATGTAGTATAATGATCAAAATATATTGTAACCTTAACTTGTCTCTCGGTTATGATGAATCGTGACCCAGCCTCTGCTTGTTGGCTGGGAAGAGGAGGGGCAGTGGATGTTGTCGTGTCTGGTGTTTATGTTGACTGTTACAAAGATCCATTACTCAGGGGTGTGGTGTGGTGTGGTGTGGTGTGGTGTGGTGTGGTGTGGTGTGGTGTGGTGTGGTTGAGGTATGTAATTCTACTCACTAAATTGGCATGTCACGTATCGCCTGGTAAATAGCCTGAATAATTAGTAGAAATTTGCATTGATTAAAACGAAAAAGAATCAGTAAAATTCAATTGATATATAAAAAAAAAATTCACAGATTTTTCTCAATTTTGGAAGCGTAACGGACAAGTCTTTTACCCTGACACGCTGAAGCTCAGGCCTGGTGAACCCTTGAGCTTAACACTGCTGTAGTTACTGACGGCTTCATTATTATATTGTCTACGTGAGAGATAAAGATAACTCTCTCTCTCTCTCTCTCTCTCCCGCAGGCCACCAGCATAAATCATAACACATCCTGACAATAAAAATTTTAAGTGTTTGCCATTTGCCTGAGTAATATTGATATAACGTACTATAATAATCTATCACTATCATTGGATAATAATATATATATATATATATATATATATATATATATATATATATATATATATATATATATATATATATATATATATATATATATATATATTACCAGAGCGAGCCGAGAGAGAGGCAGCAGTTGAAGATAAATACCATACACCAGAGGACTTGGCCTAGTCATCAACTGTCTGTCAACACACATATGAGGGGAACCGAACCTCCTCCACATACCGAGATCACGTACACGCACACACACACACACGCACACACACACACGCACACACACACACACACACAAAACAAAACATAAAGACTGAGAAATAGAGAGAAATAATGTAACAGTGTAACAGTCAAACAACAGCAGCTCACAGAGAATACCAAACATACATACGTAATGGTTAGTCGTTTGAGAGGTGACGGCTTGTGGCATTTACCTCGTCAGGATTGTTGATAATGGTTTGGTTGGGTTTGGTTGGGTTTGGTTGGGTTTGGTTGGGTTGGGTTAAACTAAGCAAGACCCACAGACCTGGTCCGTATCGGCGGATTTGGGAGTGTCGATTTCCTGGTATTGTCAATATTCTTGGAAACTTTCTGTAACTGAACAGAATTTAGGATGGGGAAGAGAAGAATGAAAAAGAGAGAGATAAGAAAGAGAGATAAACGAGAGAAAGCAGAGAGAAAGAGAAGATATATGTTATGTTGGAGACTGGAAACTGCACAGTGAGGTTCCTATGTGGGGAGAGGAGGGAGGTGAGGGCCAGGGGTAGGGTGGGTGGGGGGGAGGTAATTCCACTCAGCCAGTTTCGCCTAGCCGGAGTTCGAACCAACGTCTCGTGGGATACATCTCTAAAATGTTACCTCTGAGCCATGGCATCAACAGTTTTACTCAAGTGTTCAATGATAAATAAACCGGGGCTCTTTTTCGTTTGTACTTTATTAACGATGCATAAAAAATAGTCAAAGTAAAAAAAAAAAAGATATGACATTCGTAACTAAAATCAGTTGTAATTGATTTCCAGAAAAGGTTTAAAGTTTATTTGTAAGTTAGAAAATGTCAAAAAAGTTCCGAAGTTGAAACTGTTTACAAGGTCATTTAATTTATAAAAGTAAAAAGTCAAAGTATATCAATTTTGCAATATGTTGAAGGTTAGAAATAGTTATAGGATATTTTTTTTTTCATATCTAAGTAACTAAATATTGCCCCAAAAAATATTTACAAGGGAAACGTAATCACTTAATGAAACTATGAGCTAAAAGGATTTATTTTTTGTTTTTGTAAAGGTTAGGTTAGGTCAGGTTAGGTTAGGTCAGGTTAGGTTAGGTTAGGTCAGGTTAGGTTAGGTCAGGTCAGGTTAGGTTAGGTTTGGTTCGGTCAAGTCAGGTTAGGTTAGGTTAGGATCCAGGCCCGTATATGCACCTTAGGATTAACCAGACCTTAACTTACCCCTAAATCTTCATTACTATCGCTTCCAGTCGTCCTTGGGGATAGGTAGGAAGGCCTTTCAACATGTGTAAAGGTTAATTACGCTATTCGTTACCTGTTTAGCTGTATACCCGTATTGTCTGAGAGGTAATGAATGGTGTCTGGTTGCTACAGTGAAAAATGAATGAGTAACTGGCTACATCTCCTTTGTTCTTGTTCCTTTCATTGAGTACACATCACACACACATACACACACACATGCACACATACACATACACACACACACACACATACACACACAGAAATAAACACTATTTCTCTTTCTTTCTCTCTCTGTCTCCCACTCGATTCAATATCTCCAAGACCAGGATAGGGAGAAGTGGGGAGAGGGGTGGGGGCGGGGGAGGGGGGAGGAGGGTAGGGGGGATCGATGTTCACTAGAGGCTACAGTAAAAACGTTTCCAAGTCGTACTGTAAATCACTGGACAATCACCCTTAGTACGGCTTAGACAATAAGACCACGATACTTGTGCCCTGGGGCAGAAAGGCAATAACTTATTTTATTATGGGGAGGGATTGACGGGGGGGAGAGAGGGGGTAGGGCACTTTTTGGGGGAGTTTTTAAGGGGTCTTTTTTGGGGGGGGGTTGTCTATTACGGGTCTTTTGTGGGGTAAGATAGAGATCTTTTTCAGTGGGATATCTTCCTTCACCACATTTTTTTCGTGGCAGGACCACTAACCTGAGGTATGAGAGAGAGAGAGAGAGAGAGAGAGAGAGAGAGGAGAGAGAGAGAGAGAGAGAGAGAGAGAGTCTAAATTTTCAGGGTAAAAAAGTAAGACAGGTAGAGTGGAAAAATTAAGGGTAATTAATAATCAGAGTCGAGGATTCTCATACTAATGATGTTGGAGGAGTCAGCCTCACTTGATGAGAGGGAGAGGGGTGTGGGGAGGGGTTGGGGAGGTAAGGGATGGGGAGTGGTAGGAGTGGGGAACCTCTACACTACTACCACCATCAACCACCACCCTACATCACCATCACCCTAACCACCACCACCGTACCTTTCTATAATACGATAAAAATGAGGCAAAATAATATAAGAAATAAGGCAAAATAAGATCCTTAGCAAAAGACCCTCCCCCACACACAGACACTAGACCAATACTGCCTGAAATTCGTCTACCTTGTTTTTTAACTTCACAAGGGAGTAGAAGATCAAAGACTTGGTAACACTGGTCTCCCTGTCTTTCAATCCTATATATTTAGCCAATATCGACACCGGTCTCGACAAAGATCCTTTTTTGGGGGTGTGGAAGGACAACTACTACACAGACAGACAGACAGACAGAGAGGCAGACAGACACACACACACACAAATCCATATATACAGACAGACAGATACAAACACACATAATGGTTGCCCCTCGTGTAATGAGGATGGTCGGCCCAAGGGTCACCTAGGCGTGAAGTTGTTTAAGGTGTAGAAGCTGTCGCCAACACAACAACCACACCCTGAGTTAACGAGTTGTATGACCCAGTGTCAAGGAATAGTCCGAGAAGACCGGACAACTCGCCAACTGCACTGGCTAACCATTACCCCGGAACACGATCAGCAAATCGATTAACATTCAGGTTCCCAATTACTGCTGGGTAGACAGAGGCAAATGGCGTAAAGAAACACATACATATTTATGCACTTACTGATAGACACACACACACACACACACACACACACACACACACACACACACACACATAAACAAATGAATTTATTTATATAGATTATTATTATTATTATTATTATTATTATTATTATTATTATTATTATTACAGGCGCCTTAGTAAATTCACCCTCATCTCGATGTCAAGAGTGCATGTCATACCTCATATATACAATGTCATTTACCATGTTATTTACCATGTTATTTATCGTGTTATTTACCGTGTTATTCCTCAGGTTCTCAACAGTATTCGATCCTAAGCCAAGAGTAACGTTTGGGACTTCGCTGGTGGGAGGTGAGGTCGACTCTTACAACTTTTATATGAGAATTTGAAACTTCGAACAGGAGAAATGAATTAATGCTGAAGCCTCTCTTTTTGGTGGTATAATTCTGGATGTTCCAATTAGTATATCAAAGTGTAATGGTATAATTCTTGGTGTTTCATGAAATATATTCCTCAAGTATGAAGATATATATTTAGTATGTTTCATTTAATATATCCATCTCAGTTTAATGACATATGCCTGGTGTTTCATTTACAATAACCCTCTCATCACAACCCACTCAATACAACCCACTCATCACAACCCACTCAATACAACCCACTCATCACAACCCACTCAATACAACCCACTCAATACAACCCACCAATACAACCCACCAATACAACCTACTTATCACAACCCACCAATACAACCCACTCATCACAACCCACCCACAACCCACTCATCACAACCCACCCAATACAACCCACTCATCACAACCCACTCAATACAACCCACCAATATAACCCACTCATCACAACCCACTCAATACAACCCACTCATCACAACCCACTCAATACAACCCACTCATCACAACCCACTCATCACAACCCACTCAATACAACCCACTCATCACAACCCACTCATCACAACCCACTCAATACAACCCACTAATCACAACCCTCTACTCACAACCCTCTACTCACAACCCACTAATCACAACCCTCTACTCACAACCTTACATTATAATAACATATTTCAGGATGACTCTCTTCATGCAATCTAGATAAAGCGTTTTACACTTCCCCCAATATGTTGCTAACGTGAGATAAAACTCCACTCCAATATTCGACACACTAATACCTATTTCGCTTCAACACTGAGTCCTTTAACTTTTACTTGTGTACAAAGGCGCAATAACATCCTCCCACTCTTTCCCTCTCTCTCTCTCTCCTACCACTCCCTCTAACCTCCCTCTCTCCTCCCACTCCACCATCGCTCTCATCTTCCTCCAAACCCCTCTCTGACGTCCCTACCGCCCACCATCTTTCACGATCTTGTGTGTGTGTGTGTGTGTGTGTGTGTGTGTGTGTGTGTCGTTCTCACTACATTTTCCTGTAAGACACACCTACTTGCCTGACAGGACTACACCCAGAGCCTGTAATCTTTCATTCCCTTTCATCTCATCCCATCTCACCTTCCCATCTCCCCTCCCATCACCATCCCACACCTCCCCTCCCATCACCCAATCATCCAGACCTCCCCTTACCATCACCTCCTCTTCCATCCCTCCCTTTCCATCATGACCATCGACCACGCCTCTTCCTTCCCATCACCACATTATCCATCCCTTTCCTCCCATCACCGTCAATCTATAAAAGAAGGAATTTTCTCCCCCTGGCGGCAGCACGAGGGACCAAACCAGGTGAAACTCAATCCCTTGATGACATTTCGCCTACGTCCCTCAAGGGTGCTTTCTCTGTACCCCGCCTCAAGACCTACCGGCGCGGGAGCAGATAATTGTAAATTGAATATCGTGTACCTCCCCCCCCCTTCCCCCCAGGTGAAAAAGAAAGCAACCAAATATTTTCTTTTGTTTTCTATTCATCCTTTCGCTTATTTACTTATCTGAATTATTATTTTTCTTTTATCTTTCGTGAATGTTAAGTAGATTTTATTAATTAATTAACGTTCAGGTGTACCAGGAACATATATCAAGGTAAATATTTATACGTTAAGTAGCTTGACTTATAAAGAAGTACTTATAATTTTGTCAAGAAGATCAAGGTTTTTATATACATGAGAAGCACACACACACACACACACACACACACACACACACACACACACACACACATTGGCTCCCACGTTTTAAGTATAACGCGAGGTTAATACCATAATGCGTTGGACCTTACTCAATCTCATTTACTATAGTGCTTTGTGTTGGCATTATACGTAGACACAAAGTAAAGGCCACCAATAGCGAATTACTCCAGCGGAACACATAACAAAAACAGCGGAATAAGGACATTGTGTTCTTGTTAACGCCTTCTGATTCTCTTACCGCAATGATAAATATTATTAATGTTTTTTGTTATTATTCTTTGATGTATTTTATTATTATTATTATTATTATTATTATTATTATTATTATTACTATTATTATTGTTGTTGTTGTTGTTGTTATTACTATTGTTAATATTATTATTATTATTATTATTATTATCATTATTATTATTATTATTATTACTATTATTATTATTACCATCATTATCGTTAATCTATTCAATGGCATTATTAGACCTCATTATCTCAGGGTCACAAGGATTTAATAGACAAGTGTGTTTAGAGGCAATACTGAAATAACTGACTCGAGAAACACGCGCAATAGAAACTCATTTAATATATATCATAGTGAAGATAATTAACCTGTAGTCTATTGTTCAGTTCAGGTGAGTTAAGTTGTTCAACACACTCATTCTTAACAATGTGTGTGTGTGTGTGTGCGTGTGTGTGCGTGTGTGTGTGTGTTAGAAATCTTGAGGCCAGAAACTCTCTCATGGTTGCTACTACCTAACCTAACCTAACCTTCCTATACCCACTGGAGGTCGAGGCCACAGACCCTCTCATGAGGCCGTCCTGGAGGTTTAAGCCCTAAATAGCCCGGCCCTCCTGGCTACTTAACTAGGACATGTAATTAATAGTATGGCTATAATCCCCGGCGCTGAGGATGGGAACAAGGAAAAAGGTCTTAGACTTTATTGTATGCTTAGAGAGAACACCCCCAGAGAAGAACACCCCCAGAGAAGAACACCCCCAGAGAAGAAGAACACCCCCAGAGAAGAACACCCCCAGAGAAGAAGAACAACCCCAGAGAGAAAACAACAACCCCAGAGAGAATATCCCAAAGATGAACATCCCCAGAGAAGAACACACCTATGTGACCTCTGATCTTCACCTGTGACCTTTGACCTGTGACCTATAACTTTGACCTCTGACCTCTGACCTCTGGCTGTGAACTTAACCCTGGAGCACAGACCAGAATTTAGCATGTGATAAACTGGGTTGTGGTCATGCATATTGTGGTAGAGTTTAATGAAGATAGAGTACTTATTGTTCTTAACTTATGGCGCCAGATGGTGGAGAAGGAGAGAAGGAGGGAAGCAGAGAAGCAGGGAAAGAGAGAGACACAGAGACACCAACGGAGAGACGGAAGAAAGGAATAATAATAATAATAAATGATAATAATAATAATAATAATAATAATGGTGGTGGTAACGACAATAATATCAAGAACAACAACAAAAACAACAACTATTTCTACCATAAGAACCACCAGTCAGAATTACTTGTCTATTTAACTCTTTGAATATGCTCCAATTATACGCTCAGGAGCATGGTAGCGCGGAGCTCTAACGTGAGTATACTGTGTCCTAATATGTCAGGTATGCTCCGGTTACCTGGCACAGAAAACCAGGTATAATTAAGGTATGTACAAACTCTTCCAAGGAGAGATGATAGAGCAGGAGAGGAGGAGGAGTGGAGGAGAGGGAGAGGAAATGAGGAGGAGGAGGAGGAGGAGGAGGAGGAGGAGGAGGAGACAGTGGAGGAGGGGTGAAAGAGGGGTGGGGAGGAGGAGAGAGGAACAGGGGAGAAGAGGGAAGGAGGGGAGATGCAGAGAGAAAGAGGGAGGGAGGGAGGGAGGGAGGGGAGGAGGAGGGAAGGAGAGGAAGGAGAGGGGGGAGAGGGAAGGAGGGGAGAGAGGGGGAGGAAGATTATCTGATCAATATCTTGGCTAATGGGACCCAGGCTGTTCTGTAGTGTTCGGCAAGTGAAGTACTGGGTGCAGGCTTCACTTTTTTGGCCCAGCACTTTTACTTTTTGGCCCACACTTTTACTTTTTTGGCTCCACACTTCTTTCTCTGTTTTATGGGCCCACACTCTCTTTACTTTTGGCCCACACTCTCTTTGTTTTTGGGCTCATTAATTTTCTCTACTATGGGCCCACACTTTCTTTTACTTTTTTTGGCCCACACTTTCTTTACTTTTTGGCCCACACTTTCTCTACTTTGGGCCCACACTTTCTATCTCTCTTTTTTCCTACATTTCCTCTATCTTTTCGGCTTAATTTCTCTACTCCTTTTTCCAAACATTTTCCTATTTTGTCCTATACTTTATTTTTCCTTACCCTACTCTTCTACAAACTTTCCCCAAGACTCACTTTTTCCCCAGATTTTCCCGGTACTTCCCCCAAGATTTTCTCCACTTTTCTCCCCTCTCTTTTTTTACTGTCGGAAAAGGTTACTTTTTAATCAGAAGAGAATGGCAGATTAAGAGCGGTTCACTGGCCCGTTACTGTAGAAGGTTAACGAAGATAGGGTAGTTTGAAGAGGAGGGAGTAGGGACGGAGGGAGGGAGTAGGGAAGAAGGGAGGGAAATAGGGAAAAGATATGGGTTATGAGTACTGTAGTGGGGTGCGTAGAATAGGTGAAATTTCATGGGTGCGTTAAAATTAGGTGAATTACAATCAGTGTTTTAACGTAGATGTGTTGACGTGGCTGAATAATAATTGAACACTGAAAATATCACCCGGGCTAAGATGACCCAAAATACTTCTCAGGTAGGCAGGGGAAGGAGGGGAGAGGTAGTAGCAATAATATCAGCATCCAAACTCCTTTTTTTTATGATAAACTTTTACCTGTGTGTGTTAATTAATTATGAGGTATTGGGTGTTAATATAGTCTCAAGGCTGCGTGTTAGTCTAAACTCCCTGAGGTGAAAAGATTGTTAATAATATATAGAGAATAATTAATATGTGGACAGGTAACATGAATTCTCCTGATGATCAGCCGCTGCATCAGGTAATTATAACACAATAACGATGATTATTACACCATCAACAACGACAACTACGACAAAAACAACTATGACCTCAACAACTACAACAACAACCACCACCACTACAACAACACCAACAACACCAACAACCACCACCACCACACAACAACAACAACTACAACAATTATTATTGAAAAACAACAACAACCCACCTCAACAACAACAACAACAGCCACTACCACTACACCAACAACAACAACAAACAACTACAACAACAACACTCTCAGGTCACCGAATGTGGGCCCAAGACACTTAAAAATACAACTTGTAACTATAACTTTTAATAGGTGTTGTCTAGGGTATGATCCTATGTAAGGTATGTACTTATATACCTTTAGTGGTCCTCTGTGTGTGTGTGTGTGTGTGTGTGTGTGTGTGTAGCTCGTGAAATAACTTCTCTTCTTAGCATGTGATCTCCTCCTCTTCCCCCTCTCCTCCTCCTTCTCTTCCTCCCCCTCTCCTCTTCCTTCTCTTCCTTCCCCCTCTCCTCCTCTTCTTCCTCATACCCATTCTTTACATTATTCTCTATCTATATCCCATTTATCTTCATCTTTCTATTAATTATTTACTTTTTCTTCCAATCTTGAAAAAATAGTCAAGAGGCGTTTACAGGTCACTTGGTTGAGATGAATTCAAGACATAAATTTGAACGATAGAGAGAGAGACAGAGACAGACAGACAGACAGACAGACAGACAGACAGATAGACAGAGACTTTTACCTCCGGTCTCTTGTGCTTTCGTCTTTTACTCTGTGCTCACCAAAAACAAAAGTGGTAAGGATTTTTTCTTGGGGGGGGGGGAATATCTAGATCAAATAAAATTATCAGAGAGAGAAATGTCGTTTTGATAACTCTCTCTCTCTCTCTCTCTCTCTCTCTCTCACACACACTTTTTTGTGGGGGCTATGAATGAGTCATTTTATCAGCGTCAACACACCGTCAATCACTCTTCCCTTCTCCCTAACACCAACCTCCACAACCCATCACAGGTAGGCACACAGGTAACGCTAAGAGAGCTGCTCACACCTGTATGGGAAGGGGGACGAGGGGGGGAAAGAGTGGGGGTAGTCTTAAGCTATACTGAAAAAAGATATCCTTTTAGCTTGGCATATATACACAACGATGCCTACTGCCACCCACATACGCCCTTATACGCCCTTACACAGTCTATAATAAACATAGTCTTTAATACAAACACTCATACAGCCTATACATACAGCCTATCACACATACACTAAAAAAACATACATAGATTGATAGATTTTACGTAACATTTATAAAGTTTATGTATTATCAAGTCCATGGAATCTACCTGTAATTAAAACTCAGTTGTGAATTCCGTTCTATTCACATCAATTTAACGTATTGAAAAGATCAGTGTTTATACCGGAGAACACCAGGTGAGTGAGTGACGTAACCTGTGGTCAAAGGCTCATTAAATATGGTCAGGGAATTCTGTAGTGGATTTATACCTAGAGAAAGGAGCCACTTCGTCCGTCAGTCAGTCAGTCAGTCAGTCAATCAGTCAGTCAGTCAGTCAGTCAGTCAGTCAGTCAGTCAGTCAGTCTGTTCATTTATTTATCTCTAATGCAGCTCTTTTCCCATCTATCAAATTCTCTCTTTGTTTCTCTTTGTCTATCTCTCTCTCTCTCTCTGTATCTCTTTCACACACAGACTCACAGCCACTAAGAGCAATTGTTATTCACTGTGTATAAATGATTCAGGGAGAGACAACAGCCAGGTGGAGAAGTGATTAAAATTTAGTCAGGTAAAAAGGCTTTGAATAAATAATAAGAGACTCAGGCATGTTAGTGGTGAGAGAGAGAGAGAGAGAGAGAGAGAGAGAGAGAGAGAGAGAGAGAGAGAGAGATACTTCACAAGGAACAGTTGTTTATTCATTACGCTCGTTCTGTCACGCCGGGATGTCGACAGCCAATCACTTACGTCACTAAACAAACAAGCAAACACGACAACTCAAGCTCGTAACAGACACACACACACACACACACACATACACACACACAGATAGACAGACAGACAGAGACATTTCTGGACTGTCTAATTCAATTTTATATCTTAACTATTTTTCTTCCCCATTCCCTTCATTCCTCCTGCTTTCACTCCTTCTCTCCCTCTTTATCTTCCCTCCCTCCCTCTCACCCACCCCTTTCACCCCCTCCCTCTTTTGCATCCCCTTCTAACTCCCCTCTCCGAATTCTTCCTCTTTATGACCCTCCCAATTACCCTCCCTCCATTCTCTCTCTCCTTCCCTCCCTCCCTCCCTCTCACCCACCCCTTTCACCTCCCTCTCCCTCTCCTCCCTCCTCCTCCCTCTCACCCACCCCTTTCACCTCCCTCCCTCTCTCTCCTCTCCTGCCCTCCCTCCCTCCTCACCCACCCCCTTTCACCTCCCCTCTCCCTCTCCTTCCCTCTCTCCCTCCCTCTCACCCACCCCTTTCACCTCCCTCCCTCTCTCCCTCTCTCATACACACAAAAATTAATAAGTGCTGTTCAACTGATCATCCTCGCGTGACTGAGAACGTATATAAGAAGACATGCGAATGATGATGAGGATGATAATGATGATAATGATGAAGTAGAATGAGGGGAAAAAACGAAGGAATTAGTATAGAAAATGAACCAATGATTTTTTTCTTTATTTCGTGTTTGTTTGTTTTAGTTTTTATTCTGATTTTTTCGTTTATTTTTGTATTTTGTTTATACTCTCTCTCTCTCTCTCTCTCTCTCTCTCTCTCTACCTCACCTTGGCAAGTAATTATCCCAGGAACAAGGTCTGGGTCATCCAGTAACAAACCTGGACTTCGTGTAATTAACCTGTTCACAAGTGGTACAAGGTTAGGTGACTCAGCGGTATTGCTTTCTCTCTCTCTCTCTCTCTCTCTCTCTCTCTTCTCTGCAATAAACTGTTTTCTGAAACCCCGAGAGAAAAAGAAAGAAAGAGAGAGACAAACAGAGACAAACAGACAGACAGACAGACAGACAGACAGACAGACAGACACCCATCTTCTTATCCTATAAACTTTTTAAAAATCTCACCTTTCACTCACACCAAACAACAACAACAATAAAAACAACACTAATAAACAACTTTTCACAACAACATAATTCCAAAACAAAAACACAAACGAGCAACAAAAACAAGGTCCAAAAGCCTTGAACACCATTAGGAGAAACAAAAAAATACCATAATGAACTTAGAAAGAGGACAAGAGAAACCAGGGGGGGGGGGAGAGGCAAATTGGTCCATTAAGGCAGCAATTTTACAGTGTTGTGACTATGTGACATTTCAAACGCTCTAGCTCCGTGTCCCTGTCTAGCTGATGACGTCGTAGGAGGAACTATTACTGTTTACACTTAATACTTGGAGGAATTTTTTTTCTTTTTGTTTACATATATATACTGTTTACAATTATTTTCCAGAGTGGTGATATTATTCAAATTATTCATACATGTATTTATTTTTTTATCTTGAAATATTAAATAAAAGCTAAGATTTTTTTTGTTTTGAAGTGAAAGAAAACATTATTTTATGTATTTATTTTATATTTTGTAATTTAAAAGATAAAAAAAAGAATTTAATATCTCATTTAATTTCATGTATATTTATAATGGTGAAACACGACATAGACTAATCACTGTCAGTTTCGTGTTATTATGTTATATATTATTTCCCACTTTTTAAATTCGTATCTTTTGTAAAAAATAAAAATGAGGATAATTAATATATTCCTGGCTTGAATAACCTTGAAAATAAACCACAGGAATAAAAAAATAAACCGGTCATGAAAATAAACCAGTATCAAATAAAAATAAACCTCTGTCATATGAAAATAAACCAGTCACAGGACAAATAAAACCTATCAAATAAAAATAATCTTCTGTCATGTAAAATAAACCAGTGTCATATGAAAAATAAACCCCTATCATAAAAATTAAACCTATCATATAAAAATAAACCCCTGGCATGAAAATAAACCCCTGTCATAAATATAAACCCCTGTCATAAAAATAAACCTGTCATAAAATTAAACCTGGCATATAAAAATAAACCAGTGTCAAGTGAAAAATAAACCTGTCATCTGAAAATAAACCCCCTGTCATATGAAAATTAATGTGGGAATTTGTACAAGAGTGAGGGCAGGAGAGAATGGGGTTAATTTAGGTGTTCCTTTATCGTAGGTGTGTAGGTGTATCGTGTGATCATATTCTATCATTTTCTCACTCTCTCTCTCTTTCTTACTTTCTCACTATGTCTTTATACAACTTATTTTTATTTTCATTATTAATTTTTTACTCCTCTCTCTCACTCTCTCTCTCTCTCTCTCTCTCTCTCTCTCTCACTCTCTCTCTCTCTCTTTCTCTCTCTCTCTCTCATATCCATCTAAAGAAAATAGAATACATTGCTTTATCCTCTACATTGTAGAGGATAAAGCAAGTTGTAGAGTCTACAACTTCCTAAGATATAACCATTATCATTATCATCACAACACCACTATCATCATCAATGCCACCATCACCACCACATCACACCGCCACCACCACCACCACCACCTACACACCACACTACCACCACACCACCAGCTGCTGCCACTCACTGATGCATCAACAGCAGGAAGCAAGACTCACTCCGTCGTAATCCCTAAGAAGCTGTGCATTTCCTTGGCTCGTCTTACTTAACTCCCTGAGTCTAGAATTTTAAGTGAGAGAGACAGACAGACAGACATAGAGAGAAGGAGAGAAAGAGATACAGGGAGAGAGAGAGTGAGAGAGAGATGGTGAAAGAGAGAGAGTGAGAGAGAGAGAGAACGAAAGAAGAGAGAGAGAGAGAGAGAGAGAGAGAGATAATACCAAGCGTTCTGTGTGTGTGTGTGTGTGTGTGTATTTATATGTGTGTGTATATATATAAGTGTATGTACGTGTATGTATGTGTATGAGTTTGTCTATAGACCTTGTATAGTACGGTAACCTCATTAACAAAGATGGAAGAACAATCAGACGCCAATGATAAAAAAAATATTACGTGATTGAGAAGTAAGTGAAACGTGGGTAGCAAACACCGTAGACTTTTGCCGCTGCTGTTCTACCTCCCATATAGTACATAATACTACAGATACAGTACTCTCGTTGTTTCTATATTTTATCTTCTACAGTGTGATTACAGTGTTAGAATTTATATGGTGTTATATAATAAATTCAGCATATTTGTAATAGTATATAGTTATTAAGGAATTTATTGAGGGTGGAGATAGTGAAGGTTAAACATTGATGAGTGGATAGGGAAGTATATAGGGGAGTTTTTACTATTCAATGACATCAGCATGGATAATAACGACTATAATACGCTTACAATAACAACAATAACAACTACAACAACGAAGAGAACAACTAGAATAACTACAACCACAACAACCTCGACGTCAGGCATGTACGATAGAAGCCAACTTTGACGTCGTCTTCTTTAGGAAATCAGACAAGCAAAAAAAAAAAACCTGATTCGTCATTTTCCAGTAAACAATAATGTCAACAAAACAGACCACAGGCCATTCAGATCCTCCTTCGCCTGATTGGCAGCCAATCTCCCAAAACAAGGGAATATTTTCACTCATTTTTTTATTTTTTTTCCAAATTCCGACGACATCCATATTGGCAGGATTCTTGTGCCCAGTTCCTATAATTCCCTTCCATCCCTCCTTCCTTCCCTCCCCCCCCTCCCCTATTCCCTCCTCCTTTCCTCCATTCCTCTTTCCCTCCTTCTCCACCAAGAGAAAAACCGGACAGATTCGAACATTCGGAGTTGTCCCGTTGAGATGCCAAGGGATTGAATTCTTTTCTTTTTTGTGTGTGTGTTTTGATTCTCTGTTCCCGCTGCTGCCCAGGGCCAGACTTTTTATCAACCCAAATTCCCGAGTCGTACTTTGGACCTATACCGATAACATGTCAAGGAGATTGGACTTTTTTTAAACTTTTTGCATCGTTTTTTGTATTGAGTCGGACTTTAGACTTTGAGATTGGCATTTCTTATCCTGCCTCCAGTTGCAATTTTTCTCCCGCCATAACAGAGCATTGATGATCAAAGGCCGGGAATCGGACTTGTGCTGGTGAAGTAATGCCGGTGTACACGTAAGACAGTTCTGGACTTAAGCTGATGAGACTTTAGGATCGGATTTGAACTTAAAAAAATGTCAAGAACTGGAGGTTACAATGACGTCGACCCGTGGGAGTGTGAGGTGGGTGTTTGGGAAGGAGATGGTGATGAGTGATAGCATAGAGAGAGAGAGAGAGAGAGAGAGAGAGAGAGAGAGAGAGAGAGAGAGAGAGAGAGAGAGAGAGAGAAGGAGGGCGTTCCTATATACAAACAAATGAGACTCATATATCAGCATGATGAAGGCGAGCTTATTGTGACCTCTCTCTCTCTCTCTCTCTCTCTCACTCACACACACACACACACACATAACAGCCCCATAATTCTGATGAAGCGCCATGAATTAAACCCAACACATTCACAGTCGTTTTAACATGATCGACAGTTATTTATATATAATCATTCGGGTTTACACAAGCGAAAATTAAAGCCCAAATAATTGGTGTTGACGCATATATAAAAAAAATATATATACTGCATATATTATTCATTATGACGAACAGTAGTTGCGCTCTACATTGTGAGAACCACCGAACGGAATATAAATGCTCCTGTGTTATTTTTTTATTTATTATTTAAATGACTTGCGAGTTGACTAATGCATTTATCGAGAAAATAGTGATATTAATGTAAGCGAGATAACGTAATGTGCATGGTAATGATGTCTGGTGCCGCCTGCGTGTGTATGTGTGTGTGTGTGTGAGAGAGAGAGAGAGAGAGAGAGAGAGAGAGAGAGAGAGAGAGAGAGATTAACTCATGCTGTCTTAACGAGGGTTCTGGCCCATGGTCCAATTACAATGGACCATTTTTCCGGTCTTCTGTGTTTACAAACAAACCCAAGACCACTCTACGTGGCTGGTAACTGTGACTCTCAGGACCCATATTAGTTCTGGGATTCCTGGGACTTGTCTTATCAAGGAGACAAGTGGACCAGGAACAGTATGTAAATGTCAGAGGAAAACAAGAGAGTAAGAAAAATGATGTGTGTGTGTGTGTGTGTGTGTGTGTGTGTGGTCCTCCTGTCTACTGCCGTCTAATAATATGGCATTACTCTGTCACTGTTGCCGCGGCCCCCCTTAACGTTATGACCAAGTTAGAGAGAGACAGAGAGAGCAAGAGATAGATAGAATAAGAGAGAGAAAGAGACAGGGCTCCATACGCAATACCCGGAAGAGAGAGAGAGACAGAGAGAGAGAGAGAGAGAGGCCTTCGAGCACTAGGTAGGATAAATTATGTCAGGGCTCAAGGTATTAAGTCGAATGATCCTTATAATGTTCTCTACCACTTGACCCTGAGTTGTGGTGTGTATGTGTGTGTGTGTGTGTGTGTGTGTGTGTGTGTGTGTGTGTGTGTGTGTGTGTGTGTGTGTGTGTGTGTGTGTGTGTGTGTGTGTGTGTGTGTGTGTGTTTGTGTGTGTGTGTGTGTGTGTGTAAGAGAAGAGGGAGTATTATTAACGCCTGTATGATGAGTGGGAATGGAGGACAAGGATTAATAGGGGGGAAGAAAGGGAAGGGAAGGAAGGGGGAGGGGAGTGGGTAAAAGTGGATAAATGGTGCGGGTATTATCTCCAGTACCAGGGGGCCTTTGAGAGTAAAGGGGGATTTACGCTGGCAGTAAAGGGTAAGGGGGTAAATAAAGAGGAGAGAGGGGAGATAGTGAAAGGAGAAAGAAAGGGGTAGATAGGAAGAAGAAAGACAAGGGAGAGGAGAGTAAAAATGGATAAGAAATGAAAATACGGAGGAGAAAAAAAAAGAAATAAAGGAGTAGAAAGGGGAGAAGGTGGGCTGGAGTGGGTTGTAGTAGACAGGGGTGGGTTTGAATTGGGCTATGATTAGGGCAGGAGAGTACAAGAATGGGCATGGATGGGCAAAAATGGGCAGGAATGGGCAAGAGATAGCACACGAGCCCTTAGATTAATTAAAAAAAACACATCACTGGGTTTCTTTAAGTACAGACCAGAGACGATAAATAATTTCCCTAAACACCAAAAACTGTCTTAAAATTCCCATAAAGGATCGTCCCTCTAGTGATAACCTAACCTAACCTAAATTATTTTGACCTACTGTAACCTAGATATATATGTCTATTTGTTTGTCTATGTCTGCCTATACGTCTCTCTCTCTCTCTCTCTCTCTCTCTCTCTCTCTCTCTCTCTCTCTCTCTCTCAAAGTACAGCAATTGACCTTGAGAGAAAGAGTGATTTACAGCTATTTACTGTCCGGAAGCGATCAAGGCTAACGACATGGCTAATTGGGTCATTAGTCGCCTTGCCACCAATTAGCGAGAGCGTCCGGGATTTCACCAGACACTAATTGTTTAAACTAAGTAGACAAACCATGAACCATCCCGGAGCGGTCAGGAATCATCCTACACCCCTCACACCCATCCTACACTCCTCACCCCATCCTAAACCCCTCTCAACCATCCTACACCCCTCACACCCATCCTACACCCCTCACAACCATCCTACACCCCTCACAACCATCCTACACCCTCACACCTATCCTACACCCTTCACAACCATTCTACACCCCTCACACCCATCCTACACCCATCCTACACCCCTCACAACCATTCTACACCCCTCACACCCAACAGAGAGATGACGATAAATAGTATATTTATATTACAATGCTGTCCAGTTATCTCTGTGTTTAAACAATATTGCTGCTTACCTAGTTGGCTTTATAGTATTTTCATAAAAATAAAATCTGCATTGTGAAGTTTGTAGTACCGCATTCATAGCTTCTACTGAAAACCCGTTGCAGTCTTTGATAAAATTAAAACCTAGGACCTGTCCATTTTTTCATCTGAAGATGTGATTATTTTTTTTAAATATATTCTGAGAAAATAATATCCTATGTTAAAAAATGGTATCTTTCTTCATCCAGAATAGAGCATTTCAAAAATTTTCACTCATTATTATTAGGCTACAACGGAAAGACGTTTCCTGATTTCTCTCTGCATATGTTAAGAGATTGGTCCACTAGAAAATCAAATGATTTTGTTAGTTAAAGCTGTTGCAGAGAAGTACACTAGTTAGGTATACAGTAAACAGTTCACCTCAAGGCTACAAGCTACTAATAAATGAAGAATAATCAAATCTACACCAAACTTACCATGTTTAATGACCAATAAGGTTCTACTTATGTAAGTTATATTATGTCGATTGTAAGGACTTATTGTGTGCATTTATTTGGATAAATTGTTTAATTAATCACACAGCAATTAATTTTATTAATAGATACAACCACAGTTCGTTTTTGCCAATCACTGACCATTTATACGTGTATGTCAGGAACATTTATACTACCTGCCGCCTGGTGCTTGGGTAGCGGCGGCCAGTAGTAATTGTTTTGCCAACACCAAGATAGCTGTGCGTGGGTCGGCTGGCTTCAGTATGACCTGTGTGTATCGTTGCCCGTGTCGCCTCCAGTCATACCTTGGATGGAAGGAAGGAATTAAAGAAACAAGTGAAATTCTGGACATTAAATTAAGCAACGCAAATATAAAAATACTATGTATTTTCATGTATTTTGTACTACATTGTTTATACTTACACGGGTAGAATGCGTTGTATGTGTGTGTATGCTTGTCCTGGAAGACCGTACAAAATATTGCGTCTCTAATGGACAAGCGAAATGTGTGTTGTCTCCACTGTTACCGTCATGTTCACCATCAGGTACAAGATAGTGACGCCCCCTGACGGCACTTACGGCACTCATTCAGCTAACGGGTCATGGTCAGGCATGATGGGTCAGGTGGTGAGGAAGGTGAGTCTACCTGAGTCATGGTCACCCTAACTCTTACTCAACAAGGTGGGTAAACATACCTTGTCAGTTCAGTAAATATGTTCACAACGACAGGAGTTCAGTCCACGCCTCTGATAAAGTCACAGGTTCAGGAGCTTAATGAAACTGAAAGTGATATTAAACCATTTCATTATAAGAACACTCTAACTGTTCATCTGTTGTAATAGTGGTTTACAGGGTAGCGTTTGAACACATTTAGAATGAAGGTTTAGCGGCTATTGGATGATGGATTAATGTGGTTTAACATTTAGGTATGATGGTTTAACACTTCACTACATCAATTGGGTCAGCAAGAACAGTGGTACAATATATACACTTATCTGCCCTTAACACTGGTACAATATATACCCGTGTCTGCCCTTAACAATGGTACAATATATACCCTTGTCCCCCTTAACAATGGTACAATATATACCCTTGTCCGCCCTTAACAATGGTACAATATATACCCTTGTCCCCCTTAACAATGGTACAATATATACCCTTGTCCGCCCTTAACAATGGTAAAATATATACCCTTGTCCGCCCTTAACAATGGTACAATATATACCCTTGTCCCCCTTAACAATGGTACAATATATACCCTTGTCCCCCTTAACAATGGTACAATATATACCCTTGTCCGCCCTTAACAAT
>NW_024756871.1:4582126-4597126 GCF_018991925.1 Homarus americanus
AACACGAGCCCCAGACACACACTGTAGTGCCAACACGGGCCCCAGCACACACTGTAGTGCCAACACGGACCCCAGACACACACTGGAGTGCCAACACGGGCCCCAGACACACACTGGGTACCTACAGACCCCAGACACACTGGAGTGCCAACAAGCCCAACACACACTAGTGCCAACACGAACCAGACACACACTGTAGTGCCAACACGACCCCAGACACACACTGAACACGACACACACTGAGTGCCAACACGGGCCCCAGACACACTGTGCCAGGCCCCAGACACACACTGACACACTGCCACTGAGTGCCAACACCCCAACACACTGAAACGAGCCCCAGACACACACTGTCCAACACACCCGAACACCCAGAGCCAACACGACCCCAGACACCACACACACCACACACTGTAGTGCCAACACGGCCCCAGACACTGTAGTGCCAACACGAGCCCCAGACACTGTGGTGCCAACACGGACCCCAGACACACACTGAGTGCCAACACGGGCCCCAGACACACTGAGTGCCAACACGGACCCCAGACACACTCAGTGCCAACACGGACCCCCAGACACACACTGGTGCCAACACGGGCCCCAGACACACACTGGAGTGCCAACACGGGCCCGACACACACACTGTAGTGCCAACACGGACCCCAGACACACACTGTAGTGCCAACACGGACCCCAGACACACTGAGTGCCAACACGGGCCCCAGACACACACTAGTGCCAACACGGACCCAGACACACACTGTAGTGCCAACACGGACCCCAGACACACACTGTAGTGCCACAGGGCCCCAAACACACTGTAGCCAACACGGGCCCCAGACACACACTGTAGTGCCAACACACCCCCAGACACACACTGAGTGCCAACACGAACACATGTATGCCAATAGCAGACACACACTGTAGTGCCAACACGGACCCCAGACACCAGTGCCAATATGGGCCCCAGACACCTGCTTGGCCTCAGACACTACTTGAGTGCCAAAGGCCAAGAGACTACGCCCCTGAGTGTGTTTATTACTGGGGGAGATAGTGTTTAGGTCTGTCAGGCCGATGGTTTTTGGTTTTCCTTTTTCCCATTTTCGTCTTTTTTTCCCACTTTTCCCCAGTTTTTGCCCTTTTTTATTTAATGTTTATCACAGCTTATGTTTATTTTTTTATGTTTGGTCAAAGTTTTAGTCTGAGTTGTGTTTTTTTTCTCGATGTTTTTGTACCTTTTTGTGTTTTTTTTTCCTGTGTCTCTTCCTTTGGTCGATTTTTTTTTCTGCCTCTTTAAATATGTATGTTCTCTCTCTCTCTCTCTCTCTCTCTCTCTCTCTCTCTCTCTCTCTCTCTCTCTCTCTCTCTCTCCACACACACACACACACACACACACACACACACACACACACACCCAGGATAGAACTGTGTCAAGGTCAGCTTTAAAATCTGTCTCACTCAAAAGTCATCGATTTTTATTTATTTATTTTTTTTGGTGTCTATATATAATGTGGTACAGGTGTGTGGTGAAGGTCAGATGGTCCACTGGCTCACTGTGTCTAGCCATGGAACTGCCAAACTCGTGGAATTAGCGGACTTGTTGAATTAACGGATTTGCTTAATTACCGGACTTGTTGAATTACCGGACTTATGGGTTTACTGGACTTGTTGAATTAATGGATTTGCTTAATTACCGGACTTGTTGAATTACCGGACTTATGGGGTTACTGGACTTGTAGGATTACCGGACTTGGGAAATGTCTAACCTATAATATGTTAACCCCGGAAGTATCGCCTCTGGGAATAACTGAACCCGAGTAAGTTTTGAACCTCGGAACTGTTCGAACCTTTGATAATTTCGAACCCCCCCGAAGATTTACTGAACCCTTGGACGTATTGAACCTTGGAAGTCCCGATTCACAGAAGATTCGAACCCATGAAGTTTCGGTTTCAATCTCTCTCTCTCTCTCTCTCTCTCTCTCTCTCTCTCTCTCTCTGGTAGATCGATTAAGCAGTCGCCCCATAATGATGACACACACGGGGGGGTCGTCTGTTACTGGTTCTGATGACAGGCAATGTGAATTATTTAACCTTGCTTGGCTGAATGACGACCGTTCTCCCCACCTTAATATTTCATAAACGTTTAATGGCTAAATTGTGTGGTGAGGAGGAGGGCGGTTGTTCAGGTAGGGGGAGTTTAATTGCGGTGGCTTGTGGAGTTGAGGTGGTACATATCCTCTCCCTCTCTTCCCCCCTCCCTAAACCAACCTATCTCATACCCTCCTCACACCCCCCCCTCCAAAAAACAAACACAGAACACACACCCTCAGATAAATTTAGTAGAAGTAAACACAATCTTGGAAGCTGGATCATAATTAGTCACACAGAGAAGTAAAAAAAAAAATAAAAATAAAAAAATTAAAAAATCTAAAAAAATAAACACATTGGTAGGAGCCGTAGAGACACGCTATTCTCTCATTAAGTTGAATTTCCTGTCTTAAATACGAGGAAGATTTCGTTTAAGATGAGGCATTAAATAACATGTTGGTTTTGTGGGGGGTTGTTGTAGTTCTTTGGTGATATAAATTGTGTGGTTGTGATGGTTGTAATATTAAGGACTAACTCAACCCTTGTCTCTCCTCTTCTCTTCTTTGTCTCTTCAACTGTGTGGGTGTGTGTTGGGATGTACAGTGTGGGTGTGTGCATCGTAAATAGTTGATCATTCTCTCTCTCTCTCTCTCTCTCCTCAAAACATCACATTCCTACACACAACACAACACCCCATAATACCATCTGCATCACACATCACAACACATTCCTTGCTTCAGATTTACCACAAAGAAACACAATTGACAAGTATTGAATCAAGGTTAAAAGAGGTCACGACATCACTCTTGACAACTCCTACTAACTGTGGGTGGGAGAAAGAACACGGAATGGGGTGTTATTGGGGGAGTTGGGGTGTATGTGAGGGAAGGAGGGAGGTAGGGGAAGGGGTAGGGGAAGGAGGAAGGGGGTAGGGAAGGAGGAAAGGAGGGGGGAGGGAGGGAGAGGTAGAAGGAAGGTAAAACATGGACACGAAGAATCTGCGGAGAGATAGAAGGAGCGAAGGAGAATGCAAGGGCAGTTAAAAGTCAGTAGTAGTAGTAGTAGAAAAAGAAAAAGGAACAGCAATAGTAGCATTAGTAGCATCAGCAGTAGCAGGAACAGTTAGCAGCAGCAGCAGGCAGCAGCATTACCAACAGCAGTAAAAATAGCAGCAGCAGCAGACAAGCGGCAGGAGGAAGCACTTGGTATTCCCGTCAGGCAGGTCTTCGTTGGCAGTGGGCGGCGTCATCCAGGCTCGGGTCTTTCCCTGAACTCCTTAATTGGCCACTAGATTTGATTCCCTTTTCTTCTTCTCATCCAGACATATCACCTCATGGTTTAGGGCAGAGTGATCATCTAGGTTAAATTCTTGGATTACGTGAAGATTAGGCACCCACAGGTTATTTTAGTGGATTAAACCTAACCTAACCTAACTTCATGGTTTACGGGAGAGTGATCAGGGCAATGGCTGGTGTCTAGGTTAAGTTCTTGGATTTCGTGAAGATTAGGCACCCACAGGTTATTTTAGTGGATTAAACCTAACCTAACCTATGTTGTTAAGCACTTGATGATATTGAGTGATAAGCAATTTTATTCCACACACACACACACACACACACACACACACACACACACACACACACACACCAATTACAACCGTCACATAACACCCATCACTTATTCAACATTCTCGTCATTCTATCGGACCAACATTATCTTAAAATACTGTAAACATCGATAAAACACGACTTAGAATGATATCAAGATAGCCGTTGTTAGTCCTCAAAAGACGTGTGGATATACTTAATACGTGAATAGATCTAAAATACGTGTGGATATCATAACTAATACGTGAATAGACCTAAAATACGTGTGGATATCATACCTAACACGTAAATAGGCCTAAAATGAGTGTGATTGCTTGTTTATATCTAATGCCTGGGATTTTTCTCAAGCCAGTCTGCCCCATGCACTGTTTCACCAAGCCAGTCTGCCCCATGCACTGTTTCACCAAGCCAGTCTGCCCTATGCACTGTTTCACCAAGCCAGTCTGTCTGATGCACTGTTTCACCAAGCCAGTCTCTCATGCACGTCACATACGCCCTCTCTTCCTGTGGGCGGACATTGAAATGAATTTATTGAGTTGAAAAAATATATACACTCACTGTATATATTTTACAGCATTCAATTTACTGTTGATAATAGTAAACAAGGAATGAGAACTGATCTCTCTCTCTCTCTCTCTCTCTCTCTCTCTCTCTCACACAGGCAGCGCCTAAATATAGACACATACCTTCATTTTTCACACGTACCCCGGGACCTACGTGAGAACATCTCTCCCCTATCTTCCTTCCCTCCTCCTTTTCCCTCTTCTTCCTCCTCATCTTCCTCCCTCTTCCTCCCTCTATCTTTACCTCTTTCTCCTCCTCCTCCTCTTCCTCCTCCGTCACAAGACACGCATCAAACACAAACACAGCATCGAGTACCTCCTCCTCCTCCTCCCTCCACCACTACCTCCATCTCCGTCCTTCCTCCTCCACCTGTAGCCCCCCACCCCCACCTCTCACCCCCACCCTCACAGCATACATTTTCCCGACCAATAATCACACTTGCATTATGAAAGAGCTGCTGACGGCGGCCAAGCGGGAGTGCACCAGCTGGCCGGAGTTACCTTGGCCAATAATATCGATAAATTACGAATTGGCGCGAGGGATGAAAATGGCTCCAGTTGTTGAATAATTTTTTTTTTTTTTTTTCATTTTTTTTTTTTTTATTATTTCCGGAGGAATTGAGTACCATTATTTTTTTTACTTTTTATTATTTCCGGAATGAATTGAGGAGGAACTATTTTTTTTATTATTATTTCCGGAGGAATTGAGAGGAACGATTATTTTTACTTTTTTTATTATTTCCCGGAATGAATTGGAGGAGGAACGTAATTGTCTTGGTAGTTGAAAAAAATATATTTAATTCGTTTGTCTTCGTGAAGGGTGTAAATACGTGTGGATATCATACATAATACGTGAATAGACATAAAATACGTGTAATTACCTGTTTATATCTACGTGAATAGACATAAAATACGTGTAATTACCTGTTTATATCTACGTGAATAGACATAAAATACGTGTAATTATCTGTTTATATCTACGTGAATAGACATAAAATACGTGTAATTACCTGTTTATATCTACGTGAATAGACATAAAATACGTGTAATTACCTGTTTATATCTACGTGAATAGACATAAAATACGTGTAATTATCTGGATTGTGTTAGAGAAATATTATTATTCAGGTACCAATATTATTGTTATTATTATTATTGTTTATATTATCATTATCATCATTTTCTTGGTTATATTTTACAGATAACAGATGAAGGTAGACACAGGGTAATAAATTAAGGTTTTCTCTTTGCCTCTGAATAGAAAAACACCCGAAATACTTTGTGAATAAAATAATAACAATTCTATTAGTTAAATCTTTAATAACGAATGAAATAATCTCCTCAGGTGTTCATTATGTCTGTAAGGTATAAAGGTGAATTTACTCTGACCTGTGGTTCAATGTATTATTATATGATCCACAGGTAGATATGCCAGGTGCTGTCAAGTGTTCAGGGAATTTTGACCGCAGGTGTACATGATTATTAACCTATCCTAACCTAACCTATCCTAACCTAATCTAACCCAACCCAACCCAACCCAACCCATCCATCCAATCCAACCCAACCCAACCCAACCCAACCCAACCCAACCCAACCCAACCCAACCCAACCTAACCTGTCTGTCTCCAATTTCAACTCCAACTAACTCCAACACTAACTCACACTCAACCCAACCCAACCCAACCCAACCCCTCAAAATAACATTAAGGTGGTTAATCTTCAGGTGAAATAAGCTGGGGGGAGGGGTGAGATTCTTCAGGTGATCCATTGTCCTTTTTATATCAAGTACGAAATTATTTTATTTTATTATGAACTGAAAGTGAAAATAGTTGTTCTTTAGACAGGTAAAATAGATTTGCTTTTTAAGTCAATTACCGTCACCTGTCTCCCACCTTGTCAGAAGTAATTAGGTAAATGTGCCAATAATAAAATAACTAATCGACTTTGACTCTGCTTGATTATTTGATAGAGAAAAATAATTGTGTTTTATTGGTAATGAAAAGCGTATTAGTATTGTGTCCATAAATTATCATCTCTGGTATTGTAAATTTAATAATAATAATAATAATAATAATAATAATAATAATAACAACAATAACAATACTAATAATGATAATAATGACGACAACAACAGCAATGATAATAATAATAATAATAATAATAATAATAATAATAATAATAATAATAATAATAATAATAATAATAATAATAATAATAATAATAAACAAAATTAACTCAAGAGACAATTCACATTTCAATTTATTTCAAGCAGTAAAAACCTCATAAGAACCTTCAGTAAAAACAAAAGTCAAATTAAATATTAAATCAAGAGAAACAAAAGAACTCTACAATCCCAGTTAGAATTCTATTTAATGTGATTTCAGGGGATTCTGAATTGGTGTGTGACAGGTGAACAAGTTTCCCCATAATGAAGAGTAGAAAAGGTTGGGTTAGGTTAGGTTAGGATAGGATAGGATAGGTTAGGTTACGTTAGGATAGGTTAGGTTAGGTTAGGTTAGGTTAGGTTTCAGAGGCCATCATTGTTCTCATTCTCAAGGGCTGTTTGGTGATCTAGTCTGAAATGAAGTGTTGAGAGAGGGGGGTGAGAGGGGGAGTGGAGGAGTCAGAGACGGAGGTGGGGACGGAGAGAGAGTGGAGAGGTGTGTGTGTGTGTGAGTGTGTGTGTGTGTGTGTGTGAAAGGGAGAGAGAGACGGAGGTGTGTGTGTGTGTGTGTGAGAGAGAGTGAGAAAGAGATGCATTGAGAGAACGACAAAGAGAGGAAACAGGTGAGAGTAAGAGGGAGTTGGGAAAGATGGCGGATAAAGGAGAGAGAAAGAGAAAAGGTGAAGAAAATACAGGCTTATGGGACGAAAGTGAGAAGAGGGGAAGGGTGGAGAGAGAGAGAGAGAGAGAGAGAGAGAGAGAGAGAGAGAGAGAGAGAGAGAGAGAGAGAGAGAGAGAAAGAGAGAGAGAGGCGGTCTCAGTCTGAACTCTGAGGGCGCATAAATGACATTTGAAAAGAAATTTAGGAGAGTAAATTGACAGGTAAGTGACGTGTTGGAGTGAGAGTTTGGGAGAGGGATGGAGTGGGATGGAGAGGGAGGGAGAGGGATGGGAGTGGGAGGGAGAGGATGGAAGAGGATGGGAGAGCTTGGGGAGAGAATGGAAAGTGGCGTAGAAGGAGAGAGAGAGAGAGAGAGAGAGAGAGAGAGAGAGAGAGAGAGAGAGAGAGAGAGAGAGACCTAGATACCAATGACAAGAAATCGAACCGAAGAAAAGAATTGGATTACGCCCCAGGAAGAAGGGAAGACGCTGTAAAAGAAAGACAGACAGACAGACAGACAGACAGACAGACAGACAGACAGACAGACAGAAAGTATACCTGGCCCTCGTGTTCAGTATACATAACCTTCTCTTACAGTACACATGGCTATTTACAGTATACATGGCCTTCTCACAACATACATGGCCCTCTTTTACAGTATACATGGCCTTCTCACAACATAATGGCCCTCTTTTACAGTATACATGGCCTTCTCACAACATACATGGCCCTCTTTTACAGTATACATGGCCTTCTCACAACATACATGGCCCTCTTTTACAGTATACATGGCCTTCTCACAACATAATGGCCCTCTTTTACAGTATACATGGCCTTCTCACAACATACATGGCCCTCTTTTACAGTATACATGGCCTTCTCACAACATACATGGCCCTCTTTTACAGTATACATGGCCTTCTCACAACATAATGGCCCTCTTTTACAGTATACATGGCCTTCTCACAACATACATGACCCCCTTTTACAGTATACATGGCCCTCGTGTTCAACAGAGAGACGCACCCCCCACCTCTGAACATGGCCCAGGATAATATTCAAATTTCACGGTTGTTATTTGAGTACCGCGAAGGAGGAGCTCAATTTCACACCAAATGAACACGATACAGTTTTCAGAGTGAGTACTAAGTGTGTGTGAAGTGACGCTACAGTACTCTGGAACAGCTTAAAATGTTCTAGAGTACAAGGGTGTAGGTCCTGTCGTTTAGAGTGGTTCAGAGTACTGACCCCCTCTCTCTCTCTCTCTCTCTCTCTCTCTCTCTCTCTCTCTCTCCACAGCAAGAACAATAGCAAAGACTCAATCCTCTGACCACCATTACCCCGCAAGATAGACGACCCAGTGTTATCACCTTCCCCACCTGCTTACCTCCTTCTGTCGGAGCTGTCGTCCCCCTCGGTGTGCTCCTGTGGGTGCTCTTCCGTCGGGTGATGGGATGGTGGAAAGGACAGACCCTGGTAGCTCTCGTCCTAAAGTGCGTGAAGGTGATGAGTGGTGGAGGAGAAAAGTGTGTGGGTGGTGTGTGTGTGTGTGTGTGTGTGTGTGTGTGTGTGTGTGTGTGTGTGTGTGTGTGTGTGTGTGTGTGTGTGTGTGTGTCTAGATAACGAGCTCTCAGATTGATATATAATAAATATTTAGATAATCAAGAATAATGAAGGGTGAAATTTGCAGCTCATTTACACCTGCGATATTCGTAAAATACCTTCGCTAATTTATCTTCATTAAGGATAAACCACTTCTCCCGCCCCCTCCCCTCACCCCTCCCTCCACCATCTTCCATCCAACACTCCCTCCATCCACCGCCAACCCTCCACCTTCCCTCCACCTACCCCCCTCCCTCCCTTTCTCCTTCTCCCTTCTTCTTTCTTTAGTTCTGTCTTACTCTTCCTCCCCTTCGTCTTTTCCCTTCTTCTCCTCTCATCTCAATCTCCCTCCTCCATCCTCCTCCCTCCTTATCCATCCTTATTTCCCCTTCTCTCTTACTCTCCATCCTCTCATTCTCCCCCTCCTCCCTCCCTTCCCATCTCAATATCCCCCTCATATTCCCTCCTTCTCCCTTCCTCTCCCTCCTTCTCCCTTCCTCTCCCTCCTTCCCCCTTCCTCTCCCTCCTTCTCCCTTCCTCTCCCTCCTCCTCCTTCCTCTCCCTCCTTCCCCTTCCTCTCCCTCCTTCTCCCTTCCTCTCCCTAAGCCTGGTCGCCATTATCTCGTGTCAGGAAAAAAAATAGTTGATTAAGAGAAAATTTTACCTAAATATATTTCAGCGCTAGTTAATTATTATTAGGGGGAGGTGAAGGGGAGAAGTGAAAGGGAGGAGGGGTAAGTGAGGGGGGAGGTAGGTGAGGGAGGAAGAAGGGGCAGGAGGAGGTGAAGGGAGGGTGGAGGTAGGGGTGGGGGAGGAGGGGTTGATAGGGGATTATATCGGGAGAAAAGCGGGGAGGAATAGGAAGAAAAAAAATAGAGGAAAGGAGGAGGAGGAGGACAGGGGGAAGAGAAGGGGGAGGAGGGGGGGGGGAGGAGGTAGGAACATTATTAACTTTCACCATAATTGAGTTGTCTTAATGCCTTAACACCGTCGTGATGTATGGCTGGCCGGGATGAGGGGGAGGTAGGCCGGGATGAGGGAGAGGTAGGCCGGGATGAGGGGGAGGTAGGCCGGGATGAGAGGGAATCAGGCCTAGGGATGGGGAGTGACCTACTGTATACTCCTAACCTGTACCCCTGTATTTAATCCTAGCCTGTAACCCTATCCTACACCTCTACCTGTACTCCTAGCCTATAATCGTATCCCATAGCCCCATAGCGAGTGTCAGGCGCTATAAGGTAGGCAAGTGGTCTTCAGTGTGGGTGAGAGGGGGGCAGCCTGGGAGACGCTAACCTCTTCTAATCGTTAATTAAAGACGGTCTGAGAGTTGTTGAGGTGTAGTGAGGGTTGGCTCTCTCTCTCTCTCTCTCGCTCTCTCTCTCTCTCTCTCGCTCTCTCTCTCCTCCTCTCTCTCTCTCGCTCTCTCTCTCTCTCTCTCTCGCTCTCTCTCTCTCTCTCTCGCTCTCTCTCTCTCTCTACCGGCCCGGAGAGTTAATTATAACTAAGGAAGTACGTCATTGCCAGAGAGGAGATGACAGTGGAAGTCCTTCCAGCTTTTCTCCCTCCTTCCTCCTCCTTCTTCCTACTTCCTTCCCTCCTTCCTACTTCCTTCCCTCCTTCCGACTTCCTTCCGACTTCCTTCCCTCCTTCCTTCCTTCCTTCCTTCCTTCTTCCTACTTTCTTCCCTCCTTCCTACTTCCTTCCCTCCTTCCTACTTCCTTCCCTCCTTTCCTCCTCCTTCCCCTTTTTTCTTCCTCCTACTTCCCTTCCTCCTTTCCTACCTTTAACCTCCCTCTCATTCCTTTCCTCCCTCCTCCTCCCTCCCTCCCTCCTCCCTCCTCCCTCCCTCCTTCCCTCCCTCCTCAACGTCAACTTAACAAACTCCACCTCACCGTCCATCCATATAATCACTTTATATAATAACTCCTGAATAAATACCTTGATTTTAGGTCAATAATTTATTATAAAACATCGAAATAAAACCGCAGTGCCTGACCTTCTTAACATAAACAAGCTCAGAGGTGGAGGGAGGCAGGAGAAAGGAGAGAACAGTGGGGAAGGAAGGAAAGACTCAGAGAGGGAGCGAGGTGGTGGGAAGGTGGTGAGGAAGGGAGACAGGGAAGGAAAGAGAGGGAAGGATGGGGGTGAGGAGGAGAGAGGAAAGGAGGGTGAAGGGGTTATCTCTCTCCTTCGTTAAATATCTCGAGGAAAATGAGAGATCAGTAAACAGTGGAGATGAGATGAGAGATGAGAGATGAGAGATGAGAGATTGGCAATTAAAATGTTTTTGTAGCGACCTTCTCTTATGTAAACAAACAACAGCTGCCGTTACGTCATCATTGGCTGGGATTAATGTGGTGAAGTTCCGGGAGGGGGTGTAATCTATCTATCTGTCTATCTATCCTATATATCTATCTATCTATTTATCTATCTATCTATCTATCTATCTATCATTATATAAAAGTACTAATAAATATAAATAAAACAGACGACAGACAGACGAACAGACAGACACACACACACACACACACACACACACACACACACACACACACACACACACACACACACACACACACACACACCAGCATTATTCTTTAGTCAGATAACAGAAATATCTTCACAAATGTTTACTGTGGTGGCGAGAAGGAGTAGGAGGAGGAGGAGGAGGAGGATGGAGTAGAATTGGATTACATGTGGAGAGGTGGTGGGGGGTGAGGAGGAGGAAAATTTTGTGATTGGGTTAGGTGGGGGGGGAGGGAGGGTGGGGGGAGTAGGGTGGGAGAAATAACATTACCAGATTACTATCATCATGTTTGTTTACTTCCAAGGTATCAAGGAGGAGAGTATGAGGGAGGAAGAGTATAAGGGAGGAGAGTATAAGGGAGGAAGAGTATAAGGGAGAAGAGTATAAGGGAGGAAGAGTATAAGGGAGAAAGAGTATAAGGGAGAAGAGTATAAGGGAGGAAAAGTATTAGGGAGGAAGTAGAGTATCAGGGAGGAAAGTATAAGGAGGGAAACATATCACTCATCCATCCCAGTCTCTTACTTTCATTATAACCAGACAGTCTTACAGTCAGACAGTCAGACAGTCTTACAGTCATAACCTCACCAGAACTTTAGAATAACCCGGATATATCCCCCCCAAGATGCAGGTAACTCAACCCAGACGAAGCAACACACACTACATACAGACTGTCTTTAGGTAAACTTTACCCATTACTGCATAGTGGTGCACCTGACTCGTGACGTTAATGCATTTTATTGGTGTCTTCTCTCACCCCCCTCTCTCACCTCCCCCCTCTCACCCCCACTCTCTCTCTCGCCCCCCTCTCGCCTCCCTCACCTTGTTCCTGCCCTCTCCATCTCCTCACGTCTCGCCCTCCTTGCCCCCCCCCCTCCTCTCCCCCTCCTCCCAAGAAATATCTCATCCTGCTATTGTACTTTGTTATGCTTAAGCGTGACGTATTTATTATTTTTTTAGTATTAAGATTAAAAGTTATATTCATTTAGGAAGTTTGAGTACCGTAGTTGTTGTTGTTTTTGTTGTGATTGTTGTTGTTTTTGTTGCGATTGTTGTTGTGGTTGTTGTTTGTTGTGATTGTTGTTTTTAATGTGGCTATGGTGTTGTGGTTGTTGTTGTTGTTGTTGTTGTTGTTGTTCGAGGACTTCCAAATTGTTGTTGTTTTTTATGGAGTGAATTAATTCTTGGTTAGGTTAGGTTAGGTTAGGTTATATAAGGGTATTAATACACTCTTATCTCCATAACGTAATGAAAAAAAAACACCACTGTTTACATGAGACGATAACACAAGATAACAAACATTTACAAACTCAGACCCACATTACAAAAATTTTAATAATTTCTATAATGACAAACTAATAGACACATTATATCATTATCATCATTATCTCTAAATAATCTCTCGTGGGTCATAATCTCTCGTGGGTCATAATCTCTCGTGGGTCATAATCTCTCGTGGGTCATAATCTCTCGTGGGTCATAATTTCTCGTGGGGTCATAATCTCGTGGGTCATAATCTCTCGTGGGTCATAATCATCGTGGGTCATAATCTCGCGTGGTCATAATCTCTCGTGGGTCATAATCTCGTGGGTCATAATCTCTCATTGGGTCATATTCTAAATAGATTACATAAACTCTCTTTCGTGGGGTCATAATCTCGGCGGGTCTTAATCTCTCATTGGGTCATAATAATCTCTCGTGGGTCACCAATCTCTCGTGGGTCATAATCTCTCGTGGTGCAATCTCTCGTGAGTCATAATCTCTCGTGGTCATAACCAATCTCTCGTGGTCATAATCTCTCGTGGGTCATAATCTCTCGTGGGGTCATAATCTCTCGTGGGTCATAATCTCTCGTGGGGTCATAATCTCTCGTGGGTCATAATCTCTCGTGGGTCATAATCTCTCGTGGGTCATAATCTCTCGTGGGTCATAATCTCTCGTGGGTCATAATCTCTCGTGGGTCATAATCTCTCTGGTAAAAAGGGGTTTGACAATACGTTACTAACCCTCTTATGGGAAGTAGAAAAACAAAAGAACATCGACAAGGGAAGATTGAATGCCAAGTGAGGGTGTTTTGGTCCCAGTCTCCTAGAAGTTATCACCATCTGTTTGTTTATTTGTTATTTTCTTTATTTATTCTTCGTTATTGACTATTTACTTATTCCTTCTTATATAAATATTAAAGGAAGGTAATTACTCGTTTTCAATGATTCAACCTGTGAAATATGTGTGAGAGAGAGGAGGAATTAGTAAGCCATATTGAAATGTAATAGACGAAGTAAATATGATTCTCGTATCTATAAACATCCAATATGGCCGCTGTTACGTCACTTCTTCTCTACTTTAAGTCTTTCTCTCTTTACTCTGAACTCTCCCTCTCTCTACCCAAATCTCTCCCTCTCTAAACTCTCCCTCTCTCTACCCTAAACTCTCCCTCTCTCTACCCAAATCTCTCCCTCTCTAATATCTCCCCCTCTAAACTCTCCCTCTCTCTCTACCCAAATCTCTCCCTCTCTAATCTCTCCCTCTCTATACTCTCCCTCTCTCTCTCTCCCTTAAGCCTCCGTTCTCCTCCTTTGAGCCAACATCCAACCTTCTCTTCTCTCCCCAATGAATAATTCGAGCCATTAACCCATTCCAGCTTCGAATCAGTGAAACACGTTTCGAATTCCTCCCTCCTTCCTCTCTTCCTTCCTTCCTTCTTTCCTTCCTTCCTTCCTTCTTTCCTTCCTTCCTTCCTTCCCTACCCTCCTCTGCTTTCCCCTCCATTCCCCTCCCCTTCCTTCCCCTCCCCTCCCCTCCTCTCCCCTCCCCACCTAGACCAACAGCACTATGCCCCCAGACGGTCTGATGTTAAGTCAATATTTGAACACCATAATCATCATGGACTAATTGGTGGGGTTAGGAGCAGATGGCCTACAGGGGGGGAGGGGAGGGGAGGCAGCAGGGGAGGGGAAGGGCAGCAGGGGAGGGCGGTAGGGATCCTCGTAAGTGCTCGACCCCAGTGGGAATTAGTACTTCGTGTGATGTATGTGTGGGAATTAGTCTTGCTTTATCTGATACCTTAGCTAGAATTTACTGCCCCAAGGACCAATTGGGCAAGAAAGGGGAGGGAGACGAGATGTTGACTATGAATTTTTTTTTCTTTTTTTTTCTTTAGTTTTTATCATTTTGCAATTAACCGGATGTTGAAATCTGTGTAAATAGTTATTGCTATAGTGTATATATGTGAGGACGTATTGCATAAGTATTTTAATTTGATTTAATATCTGTAATTGTATGTATTGCATTAGGGGAGAGATATTGTTTGGTGAAATCTGTAAAAGGATTTTGTTAATGGCTCTTATACAGAATACAGCCCGGTACAGTCACTCTTATACAGGATACAGCCCGGTACAGTCACTCTTAGACAGAATACAGCCCGGTACAGTCACTCTTATACAGAATACAGCCCGGTACAGTCACTCTTATACAGGATACAGCCCGGTACAGCTCTTATACAGGATACAGCCCGGTACAGTCACTCTTATACAGGATAAAGCCCGGTACAGTCACTCTTATACAGAATACAGCCCGGTACAGTCACCCTTATACAGGATACAGCCCGGTACAGTCACTCTTATACAGAATACAGCCCGGTACAGTCACTCTTATACAGGATACAGCCCGGTACAGTCACTCTTAGACAGAATACAACTCGATACAACCACCCTTATATTATACAGAATACAACCCGATACAGCCACCACATTACAAAATGTTCCTCTGGGGTCACTCTCCCGTCTACTATT
>NW_024756871.1:4602126-4614626 GCF_018991925.1 Homarus americanus
ACAACACCCCCCCCCCACTCCCTCCCTATAACACCCTAACACCCCCCTCACCCTCCCTCTCTATAACACACCCCCTCCGTCTCTCTATAATAATTCTCCTCTCTGCAACACCCCTTCCCTCTCTATAACACCCCTCCCTATCTATAACACCCCTTTCTCTCTATAACACCCCCTCCTCAACACACCCTCTCTATAACACCCCTCCCTCTCTATAACACCCTCCTCTCTATAACACCCCCATACCCCTCTCTCTATAACACCCCTACCCTCTCTCTATAACAGCCCCTCCTCTCTATAACACCCTCCCTCTCTCTATAACACCCCCTCACCTCTATAACACCACCTCCTCTATAACACCCTCCTCTATAACAACACCCTCCTCTATACACCCCCTCCTCTATAACACCCTCCTCTCTATAACACCTCCCTCCTCTCTATAACACCCCCTCTCTCTATAACACCCCTCTATAACACCCTCCTCTCTATAACACACCCTCTCTATAACACCCCCTCTCTCTATAACACCCTCTCTCTATAACACACTCTCTAACACCCTCCTCTCATAACACCCTTCTCTCTATAACAATTCTCTATAACACCCCCCCAACACAAACATCATCTCCTTGTAAAAAAAAAGAGATATATAATCAGGGGAGAGAAAGCGGAGGCATTATTGACACCCTACCTATAATTACCTGTCAACACACCTGTAGTTATTTGTCAACCTGTCACGCCATCTTTGTTTACACCTGTCATGGTTGAGGTTTATTATCAACATGGTCTATTATTATAAATACATTGGTGAGTGAAATATATACATACATACGTGAGAGTATACATGTGAAGAGGTATATATCGCCTTTATGTATGAAATAAAGCTTCCGATCTGTCTGTTTGTGTTTGTTTGTTTCTTTGTTTGTTTGTGTATCAGGTATTTTTTTTTTCATTTTTGTCTATCTATTTAATTGTTTTCTGTCTGTGTATCTGTCTATTTGTTTTTCCTTTCTGTCTATCTGTCTGTCTATGGGGCTTATTCTTTTCTATCTATCTATCTATCTAACCTAACCTAACCTAACGCTATTGTCGACGTGGAGAACTATCATTTGTAAACAGTATATCATAAAAGATGTTCCTTCACTCTTATTGGATGTTACGTCACTGTGGGTGGAGTTAGTTTCCAGCTTCACCAATCAGAGGCAGTCTTGATGTCACGTGATACTTGTTGTTTACAATTGATTAGCGAGACATGGTGGCTTGATGGCTTTTCTCTGTTTCTGTAAATGACGATGCTGCTATTGACATTTTCAGGGCCGATTGTGTTCAGTAAAGTCCAGTCAAGTGTCCCAAGTGTAAGTCCAGACGCCATTATCGCCAAGACTAAGGTAAAGTTAAGTTAGATAAAGCAGTTTTGTAAATATTAATAGTAATTGCCGTAGTTGTTATTGAAGAATCTACTTGAATTTATCTTTATGATTATGTGAAAAAGTAGAACTAAGGTATTGTTGTGAAGATAGGAAAATGAATTACAATTTCTTTAACAGTAAGTTATAAGAGATTGTTGTACTACTGAAGAACTACACTTAATTAGATGACAGCTGATTGGTTGTTGCCCTCTAAAGCCCTTACGAGGACAACACTGTAACCTCTCTTTGTGGTTTACTGATGAGGGAATTTTTAGTTCGTCTTGATAACAATAGATGGCTGAATAATATATACAGTAGTTTAGTTTAAATTACTTTATACAGTAAATCTTTCAAATAATAACACTTAATGACTAAGGAGTTTCACTTAATGACTTACAAGGGTGTTTAGTGGTAATTTAGACATACCAGAAAGACATAAAGTGGCGTTAAAGGACCGTAATTACACCATAAACTGTATAATTAGTTCATTTGTTACCTGGAATTATTACACCTGTTATTCTTGGAAGGAGAGAAAATATTTTTTTTACACTTGAGTGAGATCATCAACCCTAAGTGTTGCCAAGTGTTATGTGATGTTAACACGTGTTGTGGAGTGACTTGGAGTGTTACCGTGTGTTTTCAGGTGTTAGTAGATTTTTAAAAGGATAGTTTGAGGATAGTATTATTGTGTTATATTGTGTTAACCTGTGTTAAATGGTGTTTTTGTGTCCGGCCTCACCCTCCCTCACCCCCACTCCTCACCTAAATCCCCCTTCACCCTTCCTCACCTCCTTACCACCACTCCTCACCCTCCTCATCCTCCCTCACCCCTCACCTCCCTCACCCCTCACCTCCGTCACCCCTCACCTTCACCTCCCAACCTCCTCACTTGCCACACCGCCACCCAAAGACAGGAGAAACATCCCTCTTGGAGTTTGGTTGGAGTTTCCTATACCTCCCCACCCACCTCCCCTCCCCACCCCGCCCCACCCCTCCCCACTCCCCCACCCCTCCTCCCCACTCCCACCCCTCCCTACTTCCCCACTGATCCTCCCCACTCCCACCCCACTCCCCCCACTCACTAAATCTCTCTGATGATCAAACTTAGAGATAAAACTTTGGACTCAGAGACAAAATACTTGAGTGTGAAGGAAAGAAGGCCAGTATGTCTTGAGGGGTAGAGAGAATGGGGCAAGGTGAGGAATTGTTGAGAGAGATAAGGACAGTAAATGAAAACGGAAGTGGGTAGAAGATTGGTTGTAGATTGTGGTAGTAGTGGTGATACATTGTGGTAGTAGTGGTGGTAGACCTTGGTAGTAGTGGTGATAGATTGTGGTAGTAGTGGTGGTAGGTTGTGGTTGTAGTGGTGGTAGATCGTGGTAGTAGTGGTGATAGATTGTGGTAGTAGTGGTGATAGACCTTGGTAGTAATGGTGATAGATCGTGGTAGTAGTGGTGATAGATTGTGGTAGTAGTGGTGGTAGACCTTGGTAGTAGTGGTGATAGATTGTGGTAGTAGTGGTGGTAGGTTGTGGTAGCAGTGGTGGTAGATCGTGGTAGTAATGGTGATAGATTGTGGTAGCAGTAGTGGTAGATCGTGGTAGTAGTGGTGATAGATCGTGGTAGTAATGGTGGTAGATCGTGGTAGTAGTGGTGGTAGGTTGTGGTAGTAGTGGTGGTAGATCGTGGTAGTAGTGGTGATAGATTGTGGTAGTAGTGGTGGTAGATCGTGGTAGTAGTGGTGATAGATCGTGGTAGTAATGGTGGTAGATCGTGGTAGTAGTGGTGGTAGATATAACAGCCCCGTAACATACCTATATTTAATTATTATTTACCTAGGCGAAAGAGACAGGTGTACACTATGCCCCCATGATGGTCCTTTATACCCACTATGCCCCCCATAATCATCGTATATACCCACTATGCCCCCCATAATCATCATATATACCCACTATGCCCCCCATAATCATCATTATATACCCGCACTATGCCCCCCATAATCATCGTATATACCCACTATGCCCCCCATAATCATCATATATACCCACTATGCCCCCCATAATCATCGTATATACCCACTATGCCCCCATAATCATCGTATATACCCACTATGCCCCCGCAATCATCATATATACCCACTATGCCCCATAATCATCGTATATACCCACTACCCCCATAATCATCGTATATACCCACTATGCCCCCCATAATCATCGTATATACCCACTATGCCCCATAATCATCGTATATACCCTCTCCCCCATAATCTCGTATATACCCACTATGCCCCCATAATCATCATGTACCCCTATACCCCCATAATCATCATATATACCCCACTATACCCCCCATAATCATCATTATGTACCCACTATGCCCCCCATAATCATCGTATATACCCTATACCCTGTCATCGTATATACAGTCTTGAAGCGAAGACCTTCTTCCTTCTCTTGAACGAGTAAGACTATTTACTTCTCTTGAACGAGTTGCAACATGTTTCTGCCCACACTTGCTCACAGCTCTCACCCACGTCCTGCCCACACTCTCCCCGACCGTGTGTATTATCAAGTGGCCTGGTGGGAGAGGGGTGAGGGAGAGGAGAAAGAATTGGTAGAGAAAGAGAGGTGGTGAGGGAGGGAAGGAGAGAGAGAGGGGGGGTTGAGAGAGAGAAACAAAGAAAGAGAGGGGGAGAAAGGAAAGGATTAAAGAGAGAGAGAGGAGAAGAGAAGGAGAGAAGAATGTGCTGAGAGGGAGGGAAAGGAGTAGAGGGGGATGGAAAGAGAGAAAGAGAGAGAGAGAGAGAGACTAGGACATCGTTGAAACAGACACACCCAGGTAAGGCTTCACACCGTGGGAGGAAGACACAGGTATACATCAACACTACAATCTCAGGTGTGTCGAACTTTGTGTCTTCCAGGATATGTTGTAAACTTTGTCATGTTGTCAGGAAAATCATACGTATTTATGATTTTTTTTTTTGGGGGGGGGGGTGATAGTTAGGAAAAATAAATGTGTTTGTACTTTGAGGTGGGTTCAGGAAAATGCTGGCTGCTGCTAGTTATGAATTAGTAGTGTTAGGAAAATGTTGATCCAGTCATAAATGTTTCCCCTAAATAGTCAGGAAAACATTGTAATAATCATGAAAATATTACCATAGATTCGGGATATTGTTAGGATGACCATGAAAGCATATAAGGTAACTACTCTAACAGCCAGGAAAACTCGGAAAATGAACTAGGTAGTTGTTCAGTAAAGGCCAATAGCTATTCCCTGGCTAGTAATGCCCAAAATATAGTGTCTTTTCCAATAGCAATTTAGCGGCTGTCAGTTTCTCAACAGCGGCGCCATTAAGACATTTTGTCAGAGTCCTTGACCTGCCGATACCTTTTATGGCCGGACTTAATATGTGTCTCCTGCAGCCCTCTGACCAGCTGTTGTGGTGAGGAGGACCAGCTGTTGTGGTGAGGAGAACCAGCTGTTGTGGTGAGGAGGACCAGCTGTTGTGGTCTGGGTGAGGAGAACCAGCTGTTGTGGTCTGGGTGAGGAGAAAACACACACACACACACACACACACCTGTATCTGAAAATCAACATAAAAAAAGTTAGAAATACACACAAGAGACGTATTGTTCATTATACCGTAGGCCAAAACTATTCTCACACTCCGCCACAATATAAACAGTTCGGGAAATTCGCCAATGTTAAATGTACATAGCCTAATGTGGGCCCCTGTGTTGCGTTTAGTGTTGAGGAAAAAAATGTGGTTTTATATTTTTGTGTGTGTTGTTTGTATGTGGGTCATTCTCTCCTTACTAATGAGACACACCTTGTCCTACACGTGACCAAAGCCTTAGCGACAACCACCTGCATCCAACTCTCCTCCTCCTCCTCATCTTCCTCTTCCTCCTACTCTCCTTCCCTTCCACCTCTTCCAAAATCCTCTCACCTCCCCCTATTCCTCCTAACCCCTTCCCCCTCCATCTCTCCACCGCCCCTAATTCTTTCTACCTCTTATTCTTTTCCTCCCCCTCCCTCTCCCTCTCCTGCACCCTCCCCCTCCTTCTTTCAGTTACATCCTTCACCTTCCTCCTTTCTCGTTCTGGCAATTAGCTTTATATGGGATAGAGAAGGCACTATGAGGAGCCCATGGACGACAGGAGAGGTGAGGGTGGCGACTCCTGTGTGTGTGTGTGTGTGTGTGTGTGTGTGTGTGTGTGTGTGTGTGTGTTTTGTGGGTAAGGAGGAGGAAAGGGCAAGGATGAGAGGCTGAGCTATGATGATGGATAGAGAGAGAGAGAATTGGGCCTCTTTTCCATATTCTCCCCCACCTCCTCCTCCCTCCTCTCCCCATCCCTCCCTCCTACTCCTCCCCACTCTTCTCTCCTCCCTCCCTCCTCCCCCTCCCCCCCTACCTCTTCCCTCCTCCTTCTCCTCCTCCTACAACTATTAAGTTTCTCGTTACAGTCTCTTGTCTTAGACAGCTTCAGGGCGAGTCTTAGGTGAGTGGGAGTCTTAGGTGAGTGGGAGTCTTAGGTGAGTGGGAGTCTTAGGTGAGTGGGAGTCTTAGGTGAGTGGGAGTCTTAGATGAGTGGGAGTTTTAGGTGAGTGGGAGTCTTATATGAGTGAGAGTCTTAGGTGAATGGAAGAGAGAAAGATGAAGAAAGGAAATTTAAATAGTGGAGAAAAAGAAAGAAAGAAAGAAAGAAAGAAAGAAAGAAAGAAAGAAAGAAAGAAAGAAAGAAAGAAAAACAAAACAAGAGAGATAAGGAGAAATAGAGAAAGCAAATGTGAGAGACAGAAAGAGAAAATGAATACCACGTTTTCTCACCTCTCTCTAGGCAAGGAAGGCGAATATCCTCATATAAAACATAATAACACCACCTTAAAGCCCCCCAGGTGACCTAGATTCACTGTAGAAGGTTTATCTTTGCATATGCCGTCTGTTATTTGGCAGTCATCTCTTTCCTATTCATAATCCTTATTGACCATTTGACCTTTAGGAATGAGGTCATTTAAATAGCCCCGTGACCTAGTTGGTGAGCCAAGTTATGTATTAGTTAAAACCTTATGACAATATCTCTTGGTGTGCGTGAGTTATGTGTGTCCAAAAGTTGTGTTGTGGAAAAGGTTGAAGGAAATATATTGTAATGATAGAAATTAAACTGTGGGGATATTAAGGTGATATATAGTGTGTGTTAGTATGTATGAGTGATATATTGATGTGTGTTTATATCTGTACACATGCCCACATATATATATGCACATACATACATACATACATACATACATACATACATACATACATACATACATACATACATACAAACATACATACATACGAGGGCTAGAAAGAAACACAATATCTCTTCCTACACTGTGTTTTGCTCAATCACCTTAGCCCAGAACACAAAGAGACTTAACCTATCCTAACCTAACCTAACCTAAACCTAACCTAAACCTAACCTAACCTAACCTACACTGTGTTTGCTTTAGTCACCTCACAGCCCAGGACACAGAGAGAGAGACTTAATCTAGTTTAGCTACATACGCTTGGATCTCTCTCGGCCAAGTTCCGGGAAATGTTGGGATGGTGAACTTATTTTGCCGGGTGATATTATTTCGCCTTGGTGGGTGTTGTATTTGTGTTCACCTCCCCCTGGAGGGCCATGATGATGGGGGAGGAATGGGGGGGATGGGGAAGGGGGAGAGGGGAGGAAGGAGAGGAGGATGGAGAAGGGAGGAGGAGTTTGAGAGAGAGAGAGAGAGAGGAGGAGCTAGAGTAAGTGAATTAATAGCACTATCACCATCACCACTACCACCACATCACCACCATCATCACCACAATTCATAGCACTACCACCATCACCTCAACCAACTTACCCCTTATCACAGCCATAATTACGACCCACCCCCCCACCTCTGCAACCTGATTACAAACGCCAACCGCACTGCTGGTAACTCCACTATAATCCTTACTGCCACCACCACCACCATTACTACTACCACCATCACCACCACGACCACTGCTATCATCATCATTAAGACTACCACTGCCACCACCACCACCATTAATACTACCACCATCACCACCACGACCACTGCTATCATCATCATTAAGACTACCACTGCTACCACCACCACTGCTACCACCATTACCACCAACACCATTACTAAAACCATTACCACCAGTACTACCACCACTACTACCACCACCACACTACTACCACCATCACCACTACTACTACCACTACACTCCCATACCTCCACAATCTGGTTCTAATCAACGACGTCTTACAAGTGTTCTCAAGAATTGTTGTACCGTATAACATCAAACTCCGGTGGTGTGGGATGTGTGGGAGTAGTGTGGGATGTGTGGGAGTAGTGTGGGATGTGTGGGGGTAGTGTGTGTGTGTGGGTAGTGTGTGAGATGTGTAAGAATGTGTGGGGAATGTGTGTGGGTAGTGTGGGATGTGGGGTAGTGTGGGATGTGTGGGTGTGGTGTGGGGATGTGGGAAGTAGTGTGGGATGTGTGGGGTAGTGTGGGATGTGTAGGAGCAGTGTGGGATGTGTGGGGGTAGTGTGAGATGTGTGGGGTAGTGTGGGATGTGTGGGAGTAGTGTGGGATGTGTGGGAGTAGTGTGGGATGTGTGGGAGTAGTGTGGGATGTGTGGGAGTAGTGTGGGATGTGTGGGAGTAGTGTGGGATGTGTGGGAGTAGTGTGGGATGTGTGGGAGTAGTGTGGGATGTGTGGGAGTAGTGTGGGATGTGTGGGATTTTTTCAACAGGAATATAATTGGCTATATTGTATGATTTTTCGTCCAATTGAATTATACACGCGTAGATTTTTTTTTATTATTTTATTTGTTTACCTTTATAATTATCTAAAAATAAAAGTAAAATCCTGATCCCCTAAACCACTTCCTGACCTGTTATCTAATTTTGACCTGGGTCACACTACCGTCTGTGAGGTCAAATGTTTCATAAGGTCACACTCGCGCCCTGGCATACTCTACTGGTTAAAGATGACCTGTGCTTGCTGCCTGTGGGTTGGTTGGTCAGACTTTGAGCTTCTGGTGGTAGTGGTGGTGGTAATGGTGGTAGTGTGGTGGTGGTGGTGGTGGTAATGGTGGTAGTGTGGTGAAGTAATGATGAGAGAGCTTGCCATCATCTCCCTCAGTAACAGATAAGTCTTACTATACCCAGAGGCAGATCTGTGAGGAAGATGAGTAGAATCTCTCTCTCTCTCTCTCTCTCTCTCTCAACACGATACCCTCAGGTTATTCCGTTTACGCATTTTTTCCTGTTTCTAGTTTTATCTCTCTCTCTCTCTGCTATTTATTCTCCCTCTCTTCCCCTTCTCTCTCCCTAACATCACTCCCTTTTTTCACTCTCAGAACTCTTGTTTATAGTAGTAGTAGTAGTAGTAGTAGCGAGACAAGCGGAACATCACCCACGTACAGTAAGCAGGAGCCCTAGGCGACCACCAGTTACGACAGAGGGGTAGAGAAGCCTCTACTAGCACACCTCTATTGTGCTAGGCCTACTTGGAATAATATTACACTAGGCCTATTATAGTCTATATTGTACTAGGCTTATTAGAGTACATTTTACTAAGCCTACTAGGAATTATATAATACTAGGCCTATTAGAGTTTATATTATACTAGGCCTACTAGGAATTATGTTATACTAAGTCTATTAGAGTATATTATGCTAGGCCTATTAGTAATTATATTATACTAGGCCTACTAGAGTCTATATTATGCTAAGCCTCCTGGAAATTATGTTATACTAGTCCTACCGGAACCTGTATTGCACTAGGCCTATTATTATTATTTATTTTTTTTAATTTTAGAAAAAAGAGGATTGTTTCACTCATGGGCAAATTGATAAATATCGGTAGTTCCTCAGTGGATTAATAAGTATAGGCCTACTCGTATATTTTCAGACGATGTTAAATTACAACTGATTTTTTTTCCAACCTTTTTATGGAATATAACAACCTTTTACGTTATATCCTTCCCGTTCCTTAGTTTCCCCCATTTATCGACAAATTGTTATATTCTTGCATCAGTTCCTCTGTTTAACGTCAATTCCGGTAATTTTATCCTCTCACCCCTTTAGAAATTTATCGTTTTCCAAATATTGCAATGTTCCTATCTCGTGTGTGTGTGTGTGTGTGTGTTTGTGTGTACTTGGTTCTTTTGTTTTGAAGACAATTGAAGGGAGTGGTTGACAGTTACCGCTCTATTCTTGCAACTATTGTTATCTCTGTCCCGTCACTGTCACTATCTTGCAAGAAGTTTGGGGCGAGACCTTCCCTCCTCCTCCTCGCTGCCAGGCCAATATTACCGCTGCCCTGAGATAGAGAGAGAGAGAGAGAGAGAGGGGGGGGGCTGTCATAGAGCGAGAGAGAAAGTGAGGACGCAGAGCTACTGAGTAATGGAGCAGAGAGAGAGAGGGGGGACTGTCATAGAGCGAGAGAGAGAATGAGGACTAGAGCTACTTAGAGTAAATGGGCAGAGAAAAAAGAGAGAGAGAGAATCTTCTTCACTGTGTCTGTTTCCCTGTCTCTGACCTTATGACATAACCCCTATTCACTTAACCTAACCTAACCTAACCTACCCTACCCTAACTTAACCTAACCTAGCTTAAGTTTAGCCACTTGGACGACCTTATCCCAGCGTTGGAACATTATCCACTCAGTAATTAATTAAGGTGTGGACCTCAGATGGATAAAGTTTAAGCTGACAGAAAAAGTTATGTATTAAAGACCAAGAAGAGAGAGAGTGTGTGTGTGTGTGTGTGTGTGTGTGTGTGTGTGTGTGTGTGTGCGTATGCTATGGGTGTGTGTATGTATGTTCGTGCGTGAAGTTGCTATTACAATTTTCTCCTGTCTGTTATTCTGTCTGTCCGTGATTCTTATGTGTCCGTCTGTCCATTTGTCCAAGTCTCTGTCTGTTTATCCGTCTATCCGCGCTTTTCCGTCCGTGGATTCATCTATGTATCCAACTGACCATGTGGCTGTGTCCGTTCACCCGTCTATCCAAGCCCTCTATCCGTCCGTTTATCCGTCCGTCCGTCACAGCTCATCAACCGCACAACAACTTCTGCGTCAAGTTTTCCGCCAGCGTGTGTGGAAAAAGTTGCCAAATTACTGAACGACGCGAGACCAAAGTAATAGTTTGGGACGATACGTTATAAACTTTGACTCTGCCATTGATTTCTGACACCGAAGTAAAATAAAAATAAAATATATATATACACTATTTATACTCAGACGAGGTTAAGTTAGAGAGAGAGAGAGAGAGAGAGAGAGAGAGAGAGAGAGAGAGAGAGAGAGAGAGAGAGAGAGTGCGTTGTTTTAATCTGTGAATGCCTGTTTATAATCATTGTGTCTGTACATTTCACACACACACACACACACACACACACACACACACACACACACACACACACACACACACACACACACACACACACACACAGGAACAAGGAAATGGATCACATTTCTTAGTCTGGAACTGAACATCAGAATGCATGAGGTGTTTGACCCTTTGGGAATGGAAGAGGGAGAGAGAGGAGATGAAGGAAGATGAACGGAGGGGGCGGGAAGGGAGATGAAGGGAGATGAAGGGAGAGAGAGAGAGAGAGAAAGAGAGAGGGAGGCGATGGGGGAACGGGGAGGAAGGAAATGAAGAGAGAGAGAAAGAGAGAGAGAGAGACGGAGGCGATGGGGGAACGGGGAGGAAGGAATTGAAGAGAGAGAGAGAGAGAGAGAGAGAGAGAGAGAGAGAGAGAGAGAGAGAGAGAGAGGGAGGACTACGCCAACGAGACATGAAAACGTGACAGAGAGAGAGAGACAGACATATCAACAATATCTCCATTGTATTTAACCAAAATAAAATCCTACAATATTATCCCATGACCTCTAATGCTCCTGACTATTCCTTGCAATTGACAACAAAATTTAACTCAATCCCGTAGTAATATTTTAGTTTGTATTTCCATCCGGCTCATCTTTTCCATCCGGCTCACCTGTTCCATCCGGTTCTTATGTTCCACCCGGCTCACCTGTTCCATCCGGCTCACATGTTCCACCCAGCTCACATGTTCCATCCGGCTCACCTGTTCCACCCAGCTCACCTGTTCCACCCGGCTCACATGTTCCACCCAGCTCACCTGTTCCATCTGGCTTACCTGAAACTCATTCTAATTTCACCAAAATTCAGTTATCCGGTCCAACAGTACATAATCTGGCCGGATAAAAGGTGGGGTTTTGAGTCAACACACCTGAACGTATTGGATGCTAATGAGAGAGGTTGGGACAGTGTTTTGAGGTAAATTGAAGGAGTTTAGGCTTTTGACTGGGCGATTTTTGGTGTGTGTTTTTGCTTTCTGAAATCCTCTGCTGTGAATTGATAAAGATTAATACTATTGGTAAATGTTTTAAAATGCACACATACACATACACAATGGGAGAATACACATATGCATACACACACGCGAGAATACATACATACATACATACATACATACATACATACATACATACATACATACATACACACATACATACATATATACGACTACACACACACACACACACACCCACACACACACACACACACACACACCTCTCTCTAAATCACGGTATATTTCAGTTTCAAAGGCAGGTAAATATCTCGGCTCAATCACATAACTCAATTCACATGACCTTTGCCTAATCAGACCCCATGAGTATATTTTATCAGAGCACTTGATTGGCTGGTAGATTGAGGTGTGTTGGTTTGTGATTGGCTGGTAGATTGAGGTGTGTGGGTTTGTGATTGGCTGGTAGATTGAGGTGTGTGGGTTTGTGATTGGCTGGTAGATTGAGGTGTGTTGGTTTGTGATTGGCTGGTAGAATGAGGTGTGTTGGTTTGTGAATTCTTTGTGACTTAATCTATTTTAGTTATATCCAACAATTTTAATTAATGTTAAAAAAATATATGTTAATTCAGAGTGGTGTTCGAAGCCTGGGAAAGATAAATTAACCTGTGAAATACCTTGGTGGTGTAGGTACTTTTTTTATGTGGAGAGGAAAAAGAGTTAAA
>NW_024756871.1:4619626-4629626 GCF_018991925.1 Homarus americanus
CCCACCCCCCCCCTCCCCCACACACACACCTCCCCACACACCTCCCCATACACACACCCTCCCCCCCACCTCCTCCCACCCCCCACCTCCCCACACCCCCACACACCTCCCCACACACCTCCCCACACACACCTCCCACCCCACCTCCCCACACACCTCCCACATCTCCCTCCACCCCCACCTCCCCACACACACACTCCCCACACACACCTCCCACCTCCCCACACCTCCCCCACCCACCCCTTTGGTATTCCCACCAAGCTGCTGAGGTCGAACAGTAATGACACGCCTGTCTGAGCAGACTTTACAGCAGCAGCAGCAGCAGGAGCAGCAGTAGGAACCCTAGTGGTATTATGGGGTAGGGACAGGGATATAACCTGGAAAATGGACGGATTTAGGGGTCTGGAAAAGCATGAAAAGAGGAACAGGGGATGTGGGATAGGGAAGGATAGTGCCAGGAACAGTAGGAGGGAGTATAGTGCCAGGAACAGTAAAGAGGGAGAGAAAAGCAACAGTAGGAGGGAGTATAGTGCCAGGAACAGTAACAGGGAGGGAGAGTAGTGCCAGGAACAGTAGGAGGGAGAGAATACCAGGAACAGTAACAGGAGGGAGAGAAAAGCAGAATAGTAGGGAGGGAGGGAGAGAAAATGCAGGAACAGTAATAGGAGGGAGAGAAAGCAGGAATAGGGAGGGAGGGAGAATACAGGAACAGTAACAGGGAGGGAGAATAGCAGGAATAGTAGGAGGGAGGGAGAGTATAGTCAGAACAGTAACAGGGAGGGGAGGTAGTGCCAGGGAAAATAGGGAGGGAGGGAGTACAGGAACAGGACAGGAGGGAGTGGGGAAGCAGGAACAGTAGGAGGGAGGGAGAGTAGTGCCAGGAACAGTAGGGAGGGAGGAGAGAAAAGCAGGAATAGTAGGAGGGAGTATAGTGCCAGGAACAGTAACAGGAGGGAGAGTATAGCAGGAACAGTAGGAGGGAGGGAGAGAAAAGCAGGAACAGTAACAGGAGGGAGAGAAAATAGGAATAGTAGGAGGGAGGGAGAAAAGCAGGGAACAGGTAACAGGGAGGGAGAGTAAAGCAGGAATAGTAGGAGGGAGGGAGTATAGTGCCAGAACAGTAACAGGAGGAGTAGTGCCAGGAATAGTAGGAGGGAGGGAGAGAAAGCAGGAACAGTAACAGGGAGGGGAGGTGAAAAAGTAGGAACAGTAGGAGGAGAGAAAGCAGGAACAGTAACAGGGAGGAGGTGAAGAGCAGAACAGCAGGAGGAGGGAGTATAGTGCCAGGAACAGTAACAGGAGGGGAGTGTAGTGCCAGGAACAGTAGGGGAGGGAGAAAAGCAGGAACAGTAACAGGAGGGGAGAGAAAAGCCAGGAACAGTAACAGGGAGGGAGTATAGTGCCAGGAAGGAATACAAATCTATAATATCAATGACGTCAATGAATCATGAAGTTATTAACTGAATACAGAGAATGAGAATGTCGTCTGCCATCTCATTTCATATTAATATTTTGACGAATTTGTGAAATAGTATTATGATTCCCCATCCTCCGATATAGATATAGTTATAGATGCAGATATAGATATAGATAGATATAGATAATATATAACCACGTTGCCTTGTTAACATAAGTACACCTAATTAATGGTAAATAGGGTGACACACACACACACACACACACACACACACACACACACACACACACACACACACACACACACACATGTCTCTTATAAAGGCCCCGATATTGTTTTTGAACCGATATATGTATAGGTTCTGTCGTACGTGTCCTGATATACAGAGATCTCTAATACATGCCCCGATATACAGTACAGAGAGAGAGAGAGAGAGAGAGAGAGAGAGAGAGAGAGAGAGAGAGAGAGAGAGAGAGAACTGCTGTGTATCGTGAATCATAGCTTGAGGTAAATCTATTCCCATGATTATTGATGCAACTTGAAAGAAAAATTGATACTAAATATTTTGTGTACATATTGTAGCCCCGAGGTAAGGAACCCGGCCTCGCCCAGGTGGAAGGGGCAGGTGATAGTGCGCAATCACCTGAACTAACCGCACCCTCCCCTGGATCTTCCTACCATATTTCAGCACTATCTTTAAAACTGTGATAATGCATAAGAAACACACACACACACACACACACACACACACACACACACACATGTGCGCGTTTTTGCTCACTGACGCATCCGAGACAAAACAGACAAAGTGAATTATTCCGCTGACTCCAACAATTACGGTAAATTTCCATCTGAGTTTAGTGTGTGTGTTAGAGCTGTCACTTGATAGCCGCTCTGACGTGGCCTTCAACTAAATACATTTCTGTCTGTCTGTCTGTCTGTCCGTTTGTCTGCCTGCCTGTCTGTCTGTCTGTGTGTTGTGTTCCAGTAAACTCAGTATTAAGCTGTTGGTGGCTGAGTATTCTAACTTTAATCATATTCTTTAAGTGTTGTTTGGTTTAGGTTAGGTTACCAATATTACAGGAAGTCAATCAGCGTCCTTCATCCTCACGATCAGGTAATACACTACCGGTTCCTTAGACCAGCATCAGGTAGTAAAGTCGGCGGAGGAATACAAAACATGGTCTTAAAACACCCTTCCTGGGATAGGGTAAATTAACTAGTGCCAGTGACGATAAAGTGGGAAACCAACTAGATAAATAGTTCTAATTTACCTATAATAGTTAGTCTAGTACATACGTTTAGTAGGTTAATTAATAGCTTAGGTAGTTAGTGGTAAGATAGTCAAGCCTCTAACTACTACTTCGCGTCTCAAAGTGCTTTAATTTCCCAACTATTATCTTCCTTCTTCTAATTTTCATTCATATTCTCTTTAAAAAAATAAGGAGGTATCATCCTTATTACCAACTCTCTCTTCTTCCCTTCCTCTCTGCCTTATCTACCTCTCTAGAAGCGTCACCTCCTTCCCTTCATTCCACCTTCCTTACCTCCCTACTAGCGCCCCTTCCTCCTTACTTCATCCCCACCTTCCTTATCTTCCTACCAGTGTCCTTCCCTTCCTCCTTTGCCCCTTCCCTCCTTCCTTAACCCTAACCAGCGTCCCCCCTCCCTCCTTTCCTCCTTCCCCTCCCAAGGAATAAACTCCTCGGAGGCCAAACGAGGAAAATATCCCAATATTAGGGAGGTTTAAGGGGACAACGCTGGGGGGAGGATCGGAGGGGCAGGGGACAGGGGGGTGGAGGAGGGGCAGGGGCAGTGAAGGGGCAAGGAGATCCTCTAGATTTACTCTGCCATTTGCAAGCGACAGTCGTTGAGGAGGCACCAGCAGGACACCTGACCTTAATTCATTGGGAATATAAACCAACATGGGGAGAAAAGGGAGAAAAGGGAGAAAGGAGAGAAAGAGAGAGGAGAAGAGGGAGGAGGGAGGGAGGAGGGACAGGGGTGAAGGTAGGGAGCAGGGAGGATGATGGGTAGAAATTGAAAGGGGAGGAATTAGAAGAGAGAGGAAGAGAGGGTAAGAATGGGTGGGGAAGAGAGAGGCAAATATTATTGGAAGAAAAGAAAAATAGGGTTTGGGTTAAAAGAGAATGGAGGAGAGTAAGATAAAGAGGAGAGAGAGAGAGAGAGGTAGGGAGAGGAACAGAGAGAGGTAGGGAGAGGGAGAGAGAGGTAGGGAGGAACAGAGAGAGGTGAGGAGAGGAACAGAGAGAGGTGAGAGAGGGAGAGAGAGGAGTGGGGAGAGGAACAGAGGTGAGGGAGAGGAACAGAGAGGTAGGGAGAGAGACAGAGTGAGGTGAGGGAGAGGAACAGAGGGTGGGGAGAGGAGACAGAGGGAGGTGGGGAGAGGGGACAGGTGGGGGTGGGGAGAGGGAACAGAGAGAGGTGGGAGAGGGAACAGAGGGGGGTAGGGAGGAGGAGAGAGGGGTGGGGAGGAGAGGGAGGGGGTGGGGAGGAGGGGAGAGAGAGGTGGAGAGACAGAGGTGGGGTGGGGAGAGGGAACCAGAGAGGTGGGAGAGGAACAGGGGGGGGTGGGGAGAGGGAGAGAGAGGCCAGGGAGAGAGACAGAGTGAGGGAGTGGGGAGAGGAACAGAGAGGTGGGGAGAGGAACAGAGGTGGGGAGAGAGAGAGGTAGGGAGAGGAACAGAGAGAGGTAGGGAGAGGAACAGAGAGAGGTAGGGAGAGAGACAGAGTGAGGAGGGAGATGGGGAAGAGATAATGAGATAAGTGACGTCACGAGGCGCAGCTGGGGGTCACTGCTGATTGGTGGAAGACGTAAACAAACACATACTCACCCAGATGATGACCACGTGGACGCTCCTGGGGGCTCCACCTGCTGACGTATATTAGTGTCAGCCTCCACCTGCTGACGTATATTAGTGTCAGCCTCCATCTGCTGACGTTTAGTAAAGTCAGCTTCCACCTGCTGATGTGGTTAGACAGCCTCCACCTACCAATGTTTTACCTGTACTAAGTTACCTGGCGGGCTTGGATGCCTTGCAGGGGAGAAAAGAAATTAACTCAGTGCCCTGAAATCGACATTTTTTATCGGTTTCCACTCCAGGTGTGTGTGTGTGTGTTTGTGTGTGTGTGTGTGTGTGTGTGTGTGTGTGTGTGTGTGTGTGTGTGTGTGTGTGTGTGTGTGTGTGTGTGTGTGTGCCTTCTTCCCGACTCTTGTTTCTCTCTCTCCTGTATGTGTACTTTTATTTATATTTTTAGTTTATTGCTTATTCTCATTCTTATTCTATTTCATTTCCTTTTGCTGTTTTTTCGTTGTTTTTGTCTATTGTTATTGTCTTCGTTTCACGTTATTTGATGCTCTTTAACGAGAACTGCTTTTAATTTTGTTTTTGTATTTTAATTAGTTTTTAATTTATATTTATTTCATTTATTCTTTTATTTCATTTGACTTTTTTTATTTCATATATATATTTTTTTTATTTATCTATTTTATTTTATTTTTTCCAGTCTTTTTGCTCTCTCTCTCTCTCTCTCTCTCTCTCTCTCTCTCTCTCTCTCTCTCTCTCTCTCTCTCTCTCGCTATCTCAATTTCTTTCCTATTAATTTGTATCCTATCTGTCTCAAACCCGTAGACTTTATTTAAACGATTTGGAGATAAGTTGAAGCCACCATATCCTCTCTCTCTCTCTCTCTCTCTCTCTCTCTCTCTCTCTCTCTCTCTCTCTCTCTCTCTCCCCTCTCTCTCTCTCTCTCTCTCTCTTACCATACCCCGGAACAAGTTATATATTCCACAGGGTGAACACAGTTAATCCCACAGCACCCTGGAGGAAAAAAAAAATACCCATTGTGTCTTATGCCATCTTATGATTTTTGGTACACCGTGAACCCTCGAACCCTTGTCCCTGACCTTTGAGTATGACCTCGATATTGATGTTGAAGTGTGACCTTGACCTTGATGTTGAAGTGTGACCTTGACCTTTGAGTGCTGATTATGAACTTGAGTGTTAGCTTTGATTATAACCTCGTGACCTCGTCCTTGATGTTGAAGTGTGACCTTGACCTTTGAATGCTGATTATGAACTTGAGTGTGAGCTTTGAGTATAACCTCATTCTTGACCTTGACCTGTGACCTTGAACGATAGTTGTAGACACTTTTAACACCGTAGATAGATAGATACAGAGAGAGAGAGAGAGAGAGAGAGAGAGAGAGAGAGCGTGAAACAATGGTAGGTATTTCCGTAGACTTCATCACCCTACTGTAACTGACTTATTTAACACCAAACACTGGATTCTGATTGGTTCTCCCTACTCTCTCTCTCTCTCTCTCTCTCTCATAGGTTGAACTCATTTGAGACAGGTTGGTAAGATAAACATGTTAGGTTAGATCAGGTTAGGTTAGGTTAGGTTAGTGAGATAAATATGTTTGGTGTATACAAAAGCCGGGAGGAGACGTGACGTGTTGACGGGGTGATGCCTAGGTGGTGTTACGCATATACAATGATGTGGTCCTCCTCTTCCCTGACCTACTCTCCCTCATTCCCTCCCTGTTTCCTTGTCTCTTTCTCCCTGAACTATTCTCCCTCCCTCCTGAATTCTCCTCTCCCCCACCTTCCCTGGCTCGAAAAGAATTTCCTGGAGAAATTTCGATGTAGAGTTCGCATAAATTGAAATTGCCTGCAACGTAATCAGACGTAGAGAATTCACATTTTTTGTTCCCTGTCGCTCCTGTGTGTGTGTGTGTGTGTGTGTGTGTGTGTGTGTGTGTGTGTGTGTGTGTGTGTGTGTGTGTGTGTGTGTGTGTGTGTGTGTGTGCGTGCGTGTGTGTGTGTGTGTGGCTAGATAGAATTTGTTGGATTATTATTATTATTATTGTATTATTATTATTATTATTATTATTAGTAGTAATAGTAGTAGTAGTAGTAGTAGTAGTAGTAGTATTAGTTGTAGTAGTAGTAGTAGTAGTAGTAACTTGATAGTAGTAGTAGTAGTAATAGTAGTAGTAGTAGTAGTTGTATTGTTGTTGTTGTTATCATCATATCAACAACAACAACAACAAATAACCCATATCACAACAATTTACCCACAATTCACGTTTTCAAGTTTTCGTAAATCAGCTTAGAGGAAATATCTCGTCCGTAGTGTGGGAACAAACGACTCCTCGTCCTGGGGGGAAAAAAATGACTGGCTTTGAGGTGAGGCAGAGGCGGTAAATCCCCGTATTTTGTTACCTGGGATATTTACTTTTTTTTCTCCCAGGATTATGGAGGTACTTAGTGTTACCGGGTCGCATGCTTGGTGTTTTTTTTTGGGGGGGAGGGTGTGTGTGTGTGTGTGTGTGTCTGTCTGTCTGTCTGTCTGTCTGTCTGTCTGTCTGTACATAGATAGATAGATAGATAGATAGATAACTTAACAGCCACTTTGGCAGACAAACAGACAGATATATAGATAACTTAACAATCACTTAGACAGGTGGACAGATAGATAGATAACTTAACAGCCACTTAGACAGGAAGACAGATAGATCGATAACTTAATAGCCACTTAGACAGGTAGACAGATAGATAGATAATTTAACAGCCACGTAGACAGATAGACAGATAGACAGTGTGGACCCAAGAGGAATAATCTCTCAAACACAGGCGTTAAATCCCCTTGACAAATTAATCCCAGATTATTGTAATTACACACTGGTTAATCCTACCTCCCCCCCCCCCTCCCGGGCCTCCTTTGACAGTAGCAGATAGTGGTGACAGTGATGACAGTGACAGTGATTGCAGTGAGAGATAGTGATGATAGTGACAGTGATGGCAGTGACAGATAGGGCGACAGTGATATATAGTGATGATAGTGAGAGATAGTGATGATAGTGACAGTGATGGCAGAGGGGAAGAGGAGAGAGTGAGGAGAATAGTCTCTCTCTCTCTCTCTCTCTCTCTCTCTCTCTCTCTCTCTCCTCTCTCTCTCTCTCTCTCTCTCTCTCTCTCTCTCTCTCTCTCTCTCTCTCCTCTCTCTCTCTCTCTCTCTCCATGTAGGTAATGTGTGTGTGTGTGTGTATGAGTCCCTCCCCCCCTGGTGGACGAGACAGGAACTATGCATCGTAAACAACAGTGTGTGTGTGATGATGGTGGCATAGCTGTCATCACCCTGGACCACCTCCCCCTTCCATCCCCATTCCAGCAGCGTCCCCCCATCCCAACCATATTCCAGGTAACCCACCACCCCATCTCTCAATTCCCCTTCCAGCTAACTCCCCACCCCTTCCTCTCTTTCCATTCCAGCTAACCCCTATTTCCATTCCTTTTTCTCCATCCCATCTCATCCCATCCCCATCCCATCCTCTCTTCCATCCACCTTATCCTCTGTTCCAGGCTTTTTCTTCCTAGTATTATCATCATGGATTTTTGGGGGGTTTCAGTCTTTTCAAATCTCTCTCTCTCTCTCTCTCTCTCTCTCTCTCTCTCTCTCTCTCTCTCTCTCCTCTCTCTCTCTCCTCTCTCTCTCCTCTCTCTCTCTCTCTCTCTCTCTCTCTCTCTCTCTCTTTCTCATTGTTACAGCAGGTAAATTCAGTACATATATAAAACTTACTACATTGAATTACAGGATACAGCCACCTCCCCCCCCGATGGCAATTACTGTACCTGTACTTTATATACCTTATACCTGAGTATTTGTACTTTGGTTCCCCTTGCATAAATAACCTATTCTTTACAGGTAAGTAACTTTATGGGGCTTTTACTTCATGTCAATTACTAAACTATGTGCATTAGACCAGGATATATGATTGTGCTGGTGTGTATTGGTGAAGGAGTTTATAATTAGAGTTCTGTTTCAGTATTTGGTTATATTATTATTATTGTTATTATTATTGTTATTATTATTATTATTAGTATTGTTATTGTTGTTATTGTTATTATTATTATTATTATTATTGTTATTATTGTTATTATTATTATTGTTATTATTATTGTTATTATTATTATTATTATTATTATTATTATTATTATTATTATTATTATTATTATTATTATTATTATTGTTATTATTATTATTATTATTGTTATTATTATTATTATTGTTATTATTATTATTATTATTATTATTATTATTATTATTATTATTATTATTATTATTATTATTATTTTTATTATTATTATTATTATTATTTGTGAATCTTTATTAAGGGAAAAAGATAAGATTTTATGGGACTTATAGAAACCTGAAAGAGAAAATAAAGGCGATTTAGGGAAAAAAAGAAAACTTAGGGAAAAATAAGAAGGATGTCGGGGAAAATAGAAAGAACTTAGAATAAAGAATTAGATAAAGATTAGGGTAGTGACGGTAAGTAGAACTAATACCAACTTCACCTTTATAAATTACAGGTAAGCCGCCTACCTGTGACCTATCTCGACCTGAAGTAATTGGCATTTACTCTCAGGTGAGCTAATTACCCTTTATTAGAATGAAAGGCAAAACCTGACGATTCTGTAGCTCCAATGGTATTATTCTTCCTTCATTACACACCTGTACACACCTGGCCATGCACACCTGGCCCCACACACACACACACCTGGCCTCAGACACACCTCAGGAATACATATTTCATCATAAGACCAACACAAGTCCAGACAGGTCAGCAATGTGTCCAATATGTTGTGAGTTACCCTGGTACTCTCTCTCTCTCTCTCTCTCTCTCTCTCTCTCTCTCTCTCTCTCTCTCTCTCTCTCTCTAACAGCCACCACCAACTATCAATACATCACCATAAAACATTCTGGCCAATTACCGACGTCAGAACGAATCAGCTGGCTCACTCGGCAAGCTTGAAAACTGCAATAATGACTAATTAGTAAGACCGGTGTAATAAATGTGTGTTGTTGTTGTTGTTGTGGAGATGAGATTAGATATTGTAATGGGTAATAGTGGTGGTAGGGGATGGTTTGGGGAAATTGGGTAATTGGTGGTGGTAGGGATGGTTTGAAGAATTGGTGGTGGTGGTGGTAGGGGATGGTTTAGAATTGAGTGGTGGTGGTAGACAATGACGTAATGGTAGTAGTAGTAGTAGTAATAGTAGTAGTAGTAGTAGTAGTAGTAGTAGTAGTAGTAGTAGTAGTAGTAGTAGTAGTGCCTGAATATCATCCACACACACACACACGGTTGCAATTTGTCTAAAAGTTACACAACACAACTATTCTTTCTACCTAGTCTTGAGGTTAGGCCTGACCTCCCTACTACTGATGATGCCTCACACACCGAACCCGACACATCGAACCCCGAATCCCGACACACCTAACCCGACACACCGAACCCCCGATACCATGAACCCCAACACCATAAATCCCGACACACCGAATCCGACACACCGAACCCGACACACCGAACCCCGACACCATTAACCCCGACACCATGAACTCCAACCACCCGACCCCTGACACTCTGAACCCCGACACCATAAACCTCAAGTCATATTTCAAAATAATGAAACCTATTTATTTTCTAGTAATTTATGGTACGTTATTTACCACAATTCTCACGTAACGGTTCAGAGTGTTGGGGGTTCAAGGCTT
>NW_024756871.1:4634626-4639626 GCF_018991925.1 Homarus americanus
CACACACACACACACACACACACACATACATCCACATTTCTATTTCTGGAGGATTACTATAAGCACTTCTTCTAACCTAACCATCCTCACAATAACCTTTGAACAAATTACATTATAAAAAAAAACAGACAAACATACAAACAAACAAATAAACAAACAAACACAAAGACAAAACTGCTAAAAAATCATAAAATTAAATTTATTTTATCTATTAAAAATTTATATTGTTACAGTAAAAAAAAAAATTAAATTACACATACAAAAAAAACAAGTAAATCTTCACAAAAAAAAATACACTAAGAATACAGGAAACAAATACTGTACCGCAATTACTATACCTGTCCATTACAAACACCTGTCCTTGATTAATTTAGGTGTGACTGACTGACTGACTGATTAGAGAAACAATCACCCGACTGATTTTGAATGGTTTGGTTAGGTTAGGTTAGGTTAGCGTGTACTTTTAGCTAAGAGATGTGAGTAATTGAGGGTTGTAGAGTCTGATGTTGTGAGAGAGATTAAAGACAAAGAGTATCAGAGTGAAAGAGTATGAAAGAAAGAAAGAAAGAAAGAAAGAAAGACTTAGAGGAGATGGAAGAGGGTGGATAGCGAATCGAGGAGAGAACAAAAGAGAACCGGGAGTAAACAGGAGGCGAGGCATAATAATCGATAATTGTTTTTGAATTTCTACTTGAGAAACACCAGCAGGAGGAGAGAGGGAGAGGGAGAAAGGGAGAGGGAGGAGGGAGGGAGGAGGAGGAAGGAGAGGGGGGAGGGAGGAGATACAATGAAAGGACGTAAATGGGCGGAAGAGGTGGAAGGGGGTGGGGGTGGGTAAGAAGGGTAGAGGAGGCAGAAGGGTGAAGTGGGGGTGGAAAAGGAGGGAAAAGTGAAGGGGAAGAGTGGAAGAGGAAGGATGGAGGGGAGGGCATGAAGGAAAGGGGAGAATTAGGAAGGAAGGAAGGAAGATAAACAGGAAGGGGAGGGAAGGAAAAGGAAGAAGGGAAAGAAGGAATAGGGGAGGAGAAAGGCAAGAGGAAAGGAAGGGTTGTAAAAGAAAGTGATTAATGGGAAAGGAATAGAAAGGAAGAAAAAGGAAGAAGGGAAAAAGGGAAGGAGAGGAGGGAAGAGAGAGTGTTGGGGTGATAACGATAATGGGAGGTTCAGGACAGGAGTGAAAAGCTAATTAGTGTGTGTGTGTGTGTGTGTGTGTGTGTGTGTGTGTGTGTGTGTGTGTGTGTGTGTGTGTGTGTGTGTGTGTGTGTGTGCGTGAGACTCAAAAGCAAGAAAAAGGTCGGATGGGGACTAGGGAGAAGGGAAAGGAATGGGAGAAATGAGAAAAAGCAACAGTTGACTAGGTCATGACCGGAAGTGTGGTCACTGGAATTCCTGTTACACACACCACTCCCTCCTCCCTGTGTGTGTGTGTGTGTGTGTGTGTGTGTGTAGGTGATCAGTATCTCTGCCACATATTAGAAAAAATAGACAGGATGGAAGGTGACTCTCTCTCTCTCTCTCTCCCCTTATCTATCACACACACACACACACACACACACACACACACACACACACACACACACACACACACACACACACACACACACACCTACTAATACTAAATACTAAACCCCAAAATAAAAAATAAAAAAAAATAAAAAAAAAATCCCCTCAAATCAGAGTCATATATGGTTAACAAAATGACGTGTGTCAGTTATGTCTAATTATTGTTTACACAGTTGGCTAAAATTATTGACTTTTATCTGTTTACATGTTTGTTTATTTTGGATCTGAGTTGCCAGCTAGGTTTTACTGTCAGTGATGTCAGCTGGGGATTTTTTTATTTTTTATTTTATTTTTTTGTTACTTTGTGTTTTTTGGTTTTTTTTTTCGTCAGTGTTAACAAGATTTCAGGAATGGAGGGGCGAGTTGTGATTCTGATCGTTCGCTATTTTCCACTCTGTCAGCTGGTGTTGTCAGCCTGTCTGGAATGTCAGCTTGTTAGGAGTGTCAGCTTTTTTTTAGGATGGTAGATTCTTAGGAGTCAGCTTGTTAGGGATGTCAACTTGTTAGGGATGTCAGCTTGTTAGGAGTGTCAGCTTTTTAGGGGTGTCAGCTTGTTAGGAGTGTCAGCTTTTTTTTAGAAGTGTCAGCTTGTTAGGAGTGTCAGCTTTTGAAGTGTCAGCTTGTTAGGGATGTCAGCTTGTTAGGAGTGTCAGCTTTTTTGGAATGTTAGATTCTTAAGGAGTGTCAGCTTGTTAGGAGTGTCAGCTTGTTAGGAGTGTCAGCTTGTTAGGGTGTCAGCTTGTTAGGAATGTCAGCTTGTTAGGGGTGTCAGCCTGCCAGTATCAGCCTGTGAAAGTGTCAGCATGTACTATCAGTCTGTGTGTCACTATCGTTTCTTTTTCGATTTTTAAGTGTCAGTCTGTAGGGGTGGCAGTACCTGGGTGGTGCCAGATACCTGGGTGGGTGGCAGAACCTGGGTGGGTGGCAGGACCTGGGTGGTGGCAGGACCTGGGTGGGTGGCAGGACCTGGGTGGGTGTGGAACCTGGGTGGGTGGCAGAACCTGGGTGGGTCTGCAGAACCTGGTGGGTGTGCAGGACCTGGGTGGGTGGCAGGACCTGGGTGGGTGTGGGAACCTGGGTTGTGCGGGACCTGGGTGGGTGGCAGGACCTGGGTGGGTGGCAGGACCTGGGTGGGTGGCAGGACCTGGGTGGGTGCAGGGAACCTGGGTGGGTCGCAGAGACCTGGGTGGGTGGCAGGACCTGGGTGGGTGTGGGACCTGGGTGGGTGTGGAACCTGGGTGGTGCGGGACCTGGGTGGGTGCTTGGGACCTGGGTGGGTGGCTGGGACCTGGGTGGGTGCCAGAACCTGGGTGGGTGGCAGAACCTGGGTGGGTGTGGAGACCTGGGTGGGTGTGAGTACCTGGGTGGGTGGCAGTACCTGGGTGGGTGGCAGAACCTGGGTGGGTGCTGGGACCTGGGTGGGTGTGGGACCTGGGTGGGTGGGACTTGATGGGTGGCAGAACCTGGGTGGGTCGCAGAACCTGGGTGGGTCCCGCAGAACCTGGGTGGGTGGCAGGACCTGGGTGGGTGGGGACCTGGATGGGTGTCAGTACCTGGGTGGGTGTCGGGACCTGGGTGGGTGGCAGTGGGGGTGGCATGACCTGGGATGGGTGGCAGTAGAGGTGGCATGACCTGGGATGGGTGGCAGTAGAGGGGTGGCAGGACCTGGGATGTGTGGCAGTGGGGTGGCAGGACCTGGGATGGGTGGCAGGTGAGAGGTGGCATGACCTGGGATGGGTGGCAGTAGGGTGGCATGACCTGGGGTGGGTGGCAGTCGAGGGTGGCAGGACATGGGGTGGGTGGGGCATAAAGTGTTCAGAGTGGTCCTAAACCTCCCAGATTGATGCTTTATGATCCTTGTAAATCTCCTTACTGCCTGGGCCACTACTGGGCGTAATCCCTCCCTCATATACTGGGGGTAATCCCTCCCTCACTTATACTGGGGGTAATCCTCCCTCCTCCTGAGTGTCTCCTCACTTATACTGGGGGGTAATCCCTCCTCCACTTATACTGGGGCGTAATCCTCCCCTCACTTACTCTGGGGTAATCCCTCCCTCGCTTATACTAGGGCGTAATCCCTCCTCACTATACTGGGGCGTAATCCTTCCCTCACTTATACTGGGGCGTAATCCCTCCCTCACTTATACTGGGGGGTAATCCTCCTCGCTTATACTAGGGCGTAATCCCTCCCTCACTTATACTGGGGCGTAAGCCTCCCTCACTTATACTGGGGGGTAATCCCTCCCTCACTTATACTAAGGGTAATCCCTCCCTCACTTATACTGGGGGTAATCCTCCTCCTTATACCTAAGTCTCCACATCCTATAATTAAAGTATACGGTACAGGAATATCACTCAGTTTACAGCGTCCGGTACACCGGCTTACAGCGTCCGGTACAGCAGTTTCTATGTAGTGACAGAATAACAATGTTGATGCCTCGGCTGGTTAATTAAATGTTTCACCTCGGGGAAATATGTTAATTATTTTTGAGGTAAACAATTAATTATTCTCTTGATACTGTATTAGATATTACGGTGTTGAGAGAGAATAATAATTATTCAGGGTGTTTCGTTATTTATATCACCCCGTTCCATAAGTAAATAATAATAATAAATAAAATAATAATAATAATAATAATAATAATAATAAATAATAACAATAATAATTATAATAATAATAATAATAATAATAATAATAATAATAATAATAATAATAATAATAATAATAATAATAATAATAATTGTAATAATAATAATAATTATAATAATAATAATAATAATAATAATAATAATAATAATAATAATAATAATAATAATAATAATAATAATAATATTATATAGTATATAATATAATAATAATAATAATACAATAACAATAATAATAATAATAATACCTGACTTTCGAAAGATGCACACACACACACTACAGTATATCCTCTTCTTACTCTATACTGTATTAATAACTGTGTTGAAATATTTTCAAGCTTATACGAAGTTTGATAATTAACCGTTGTTTAATTATTCATATATTTCTCCCTGTGCAAAGAAAGGAGGATGAAATAAATTATGAATTATTAAATATTTTTCCCATAATTGTAAAAGTGTTACGCCCACTGCTGCCACTCAGCCAAAAATGGCGTCTGTCTATCGGTGTCCGCGCTGTGAGTACTCATTCCCGTAAATTCATTGTAATAAGTATAGTTTGTAAGTTACACCGGGCAATAGTTTACAAGAATAAACTTTTAACTGTATTTATGTCACAGAAAGTTTATGATTAAAAACACCGAACGCTATTTAAACAGGGGGAATTAAGTGTCATTCTCGAGGCCGTAAACCAAGTCAAGTTTATCCTCCGCTGTGGGAGTTGATTGGCATGTTATTACTAGACCCCAAATCACCATCATTTACATACCACATGTTATCCTTTGAGTACTGTG
>NW_024756871.1:4644626-4657126 GCF_018991925.1 Homarus americanus
GGCTACCCGTGGGCTGGTGGGTTACCGTGGGCTGGAGGGCTACCGTGGGCTGGAGGGCTACCGTGGGCTGGAGGGCTACCGTGGCGCGAGGGCTATCGTGAGCTGGAGGGTTATCGTGGGCTGGTGGGGTACCGTAAGCTGGAGGGCTACCGTGGGCTGGAGGGCTACCCGTGGGCTGTTGGGCTACCGTGGGCTGATGGGCTACCCTGAATTATTCCTTAAAAAATATAATCCAGAATAAAAAATCTTTAAAACATCATTCGTGTATTTATTAATTAATTGAATTATTAGTGTGACGTAATCCACCTTAATCCTCTACTTAATTTGCATACAAAAACCACTTAACTGAGATCAAACCAACAGTCCAATTTGTATCACATTTCTCAAATATTGGTGTAAAATATAAATACGGTTAGGTTAGGTTAGGATAGGTCAGGTCAGGTCAGGTTAGGTTAGGTTAGGATACACCTCACTCTCCTCCTCTTCCTCCCTTCCCATCCTCCTTCTTCTCTCTCTCTTCTCTTCCTCCTCCTAACACCTCCATTTATCTTCTCCTCTTCCTCCCTTCCTTCCTTCCTTCCTTCCTTCCTTCCTTCCTTCCTTCCTCTTCTCTTCTTCCTCTCCCTCCTTCCTCATCTCCCTGCCTTCTCCCCTTCTCTCTCTCTCTCTTCTCGCCCTCTTTCACTCTTTCTCCTTTTCTGTTTTATTGTTGCGTCTTTTTTTCTCTTTGTCTTTTTTCCATTTTCCTGCAAGTCCATCAACCACCTTCCTCATCTCCTTTGTGTCGGCTTTTATGACTTCTTCTTCTTCTTCTTCTTCTTCTTCTTCTTCTTCTTCTTCTTCTTCTTCTTCTTCTTCTTTCCCTCTTGTGTCATTAACATTCACCCCTTGAAGATATTATAGCCCTTAACCCCCCTTAGCCATTGTAAACCTCCCTCCCTTTTTTTCTCCCCTCCCTCCATCACCCTCCCCCCGGAAATCAAGCCCCCCCCCCCCTCCTTCCTTCCCTCTTCCATACGAAAAATCATGGCGTTCCCCTCCTTCCTTCCTCCCACCCCTCACAAATCATAACCCTCCTCCACCCTCTCCACCCCTCTCCACCCCTCTCCACCCCTCACAATACCCCCCAAACACTCCTTGGGAATCTCTACATTAAATCATCCTGAAAATTAAGTTAGGCAGTTCCCCCTCCACACCCTCTTGCCCATGGCCATTACCCCCCTTCCTCCCCCCTATGGCACCCCCCCCCTTCCTCCACCTGGCCATTCTCCCCCTCCCTTCCCTCTGTGGCTTACCGTCTCCCCCCCCATGGCCACTCTCTCCCATGGCCATTACCCCCCCCCCTCCCTTACTTCTGGTCTCTCATTGTCAACCCGTTTCTTTCCCTCTTTTTTTGTCCCTAGTTTTTCCTCCCCCTCTCTCCTTTCCCTTCCTCAATAATCCGGCCTTTCTTCCCTCCTTCCTCCCCTCCTCTTTTCCCTATTCTTTTCTTCTCACCTTCTCAAACATCTCTCCTTTTCCACTCTCCCTTTCTCTTATCTCCGTTTCTCCTTCCCTCACCCTCTTCTTTCCTTTCGTTTCTTCTTTCTCACCTCCCACTCTTCTCCTCCCCCTTTGCCCTCTCCTTATCCCCTTCTTCTCATTCAACTCTTCTCTTTTATCTCTCTCCTTTATCTTCCTTTCCTCTTTCCCTCCTTCACTTCCCTCTTCCCTTTATTGCCTTCCTTGTCTATCTGTCTTCATGTTCTGTTCTGTTCTGTTTGTTTACCTTTCTCTTCACCGTGTTCTTCTTTGTTCGTGTCTTGTGTTACTCTCTCTCTCTCTCTCTCTCTCTCTCTCTCTCTCTCTCTCTCTCTCTCTCTCTCTCTCTCTCTCCTCCATGTCTCAACACCCTTCTCTGCCTTGTCCACTCCTTCCCTCTCTATTACTTTTATTCCTCTGTTGCCTCTCACCTCTTTCTCTCAACATCTCCTTCTTTCTTCCTTCTCCTCCTCTCTTTCCTCCTCCATCTTTTGTTTTTTTCTTCGTTTTCTTTCTTTCTTTCTTCACCTCTAAATGTCATATCCCGGATGACTTCATATTTCACTTCACAGCTCTAACTTTCTTTCCCTCACTCCCCTCACTCTTTCCTCTCCCCTCACTTAGTCATTCACTAACATATCTCTCCTCCCCTCTCCCCTCTCTCCCCTCTCCCCTCCTCTACCTCCTCTCCTCTTCTCCCTTCTCCCCTCTTAACATGTCCTTCTTCCCCTCCCCTATCACCTTTACTCTCTCTCTCTCTCTCCTCTCTCTCTCTCTCTCTCCTCTCTCTCTCTCTCTCTCTCTCTCTCTCTCTCTCTCTCTCTCTCTCTCTCTCTCTCTTTCCCTTCCATCATCATCTTACCATCCTTCACCCTCTTCTTCCTTCTCTCTCTCATCATACCCCTTTCCATCCTCTCCCTCTTCTCTTCCTTACATCCCTTCTTCCTACCTCTTCTTCCTCCTCCATCACCCACATCTCCCCTTAGCACCCCCTCTCTCCCATCCTCCTCCTCCTCTCCCCTCCCACCCCTCAGTTATGGTACAGGAGAGGGGCACGCACCACTCCCTCACGAGCAACAACACGTTACTACCCGCTTGGCTGCCTCCCCTCTCTGACAGGTCTCGTGCTTTTCCCCTCACTTCCCTCCTACTCATCTTGACCACTCTCTTCAGGGGCCCCCAGTTTACTTGGGGCCCTGTGTGTTTATTGAGGGCCACTGTGTGTGTTTATTGAGGGCCACTGTGTGTGTTTATTGAGGGTCACTGTGTGTGTTTATTGAGGGTCCCTCTGTGTGTGTTTATTGAGGGCCCTGTGTGTGTGTTTATTGAGGGTCCTGTGTGTGCTTATTGAGGGCCCTGTGTGTGCTTATTGAGGGCCCCTCTTTATTTATTAAAGCCCCCTTTGTATATCCTCAAAGGCCCTGTTAGAGTTGACCCCCATTCTTAACCACTGAAACCTCATTGCACTATCAAGGGCCCTTTATTGTACCATCAAGGGGCCTTATTGTACCATCAGGAGCCCGTATTGTACCATCAGGTGGCATGTGTACTACTTCAAGGGCCTCTGTGTGTACATAAGTGGATGCTCCCCTTGTGTGTACATAACAAGAGACGGCACTGTATGTACACACCGACCCATCCTCACTGTCGACCCATTCACTTTTCTATTATCGTCATTATTATCATTTCTGTCGTCATCATCATTGTCATACGTCATAATTATCATCGGTCGTCATTAATATCATCATCAGTGTGTCATTACTCATCATCATTATCATCATCATCATCATCATCATCATCATTATTATTATTAGCTTTATCATCCTTATCGTTGTCATAACATCATCATTGTCGTCATCATCATCATCATCATCATCATCTTGTCACCTCACTAACACACAAGAGACACAATGAACTCTATTTGATTTTTTCTTTCTTTTCTTTTAATTTACTCTCTCAATCCTTAACTCTCTTTCAAAGTTTACTCTCCTCTTGGATCTCCTTAACTACTGTGCCTCATCCCCGCCACCAACTAATCTCTCTCTTACCTAAACGACATTAATGAATTTTTTTGCCGATAATTTAAACATTTTACACGTTGATGATTTTGTGTGGCTCCCTCAGTGGCTCCCTCAATGGCTCCCTCGATGGCCCCAGTGGCTCCCTCAGTGGCTCCCTCAGTGGTTCCCCAGTGGCTCCCAGGCCCCCAGTGGCTCCTTCGGTGGCTCCTCAGTGGTTCCCTCAGTGGCTCACACATAGCCCAACAGCCAATAGACATGGTAGCCCTCTTGTAACTCTTGTCATTGTCTAAGTCTTTGTGGTCTTTCTTCTTAGTGTTTTTAACTTCTTGTAGTTCTTTCCATTGCACCTGAACTAACGTCTAACAGAACTCCACCAAGCTAACCTAACCTAACCCTAACCCAACCTAACCCAAAGGTTGAAACGTTTGTCACATTTCCGACTATTAATATAACTGTCACGTGAAGCAAGTGTGTGTGTGTGTGTGTGTGTGTGTGTGTGTGTGGACCAATAGCGACGGGCTTTATGTACTGTGACCAATAGTGACGGGCTTTGTACCGGTGGACTAATAGCAGGCCTAATGACGTCACAGAGGGTATGGCGTGACCAGGAACGGTCATTAGGCATAAGATTGTTCGTCCCATTACCTCACCATCTCTCTCTCTCTGTCTTTCCTCCATTCCATCCCATTTTTACCTCCTTCCTATCCTTCAATCTCCCCATCCTCCTAATCACCCTCCTAACCACCTCTTCCTAACCACCCCTCCTAACCACCCTCCCAACCACCTCCTAACCACCCTCCTAACCACCCCCTTCAACCATCCAATCACCAACACTTTAACTACCCTCCCAACCACCTTTCCTAACCACCTTTCCTCAACCACCTTCCTAACCATTTTCCAACTACCTTTCTAACCACTCTTCTAACCATCCTTCCAACCACTCTTCCCAACCATCCCTCCTAACTCATTTTAACCACTCTCTAACCACCCTCCTTAGTATCAGATTCCTGAATGTTCAAATCAGGGATGAGGGTAGGGGTAAGGAGGGAGGAGGGGGAGATAGGGAGGATGGGAGGGGTGAGGGAGGAGAGGTAGGGGGAGTGAGGGGGAGGATGGGAGGGTAGGGGGGTAGGGGGGAGGAGGGAGGCTGGGATTTTAATAGAAAGGGAGAAGGAGGATGGGGAGGAAGAAGTAAAGGATGGGGGCTGGGAGGACGCAGGGGGAGACTGGGGAGGGAGGGGCGGGGAGACAGGAGGAGAGAAGGGTCGCTTGTTCAATCACAGGAGGTGAGGATGTCGTTTACTACCAGAGAGGGAGAGAGGGGAGAGTGGGGGGTTGAAGAGGGTCTTTGGAGGGTGAGGAGGATGAACGAGGGGAGAGAAGAAGGTCTGATAGAGGAGGAAGAAGAGGGAAGGAGGAGGGGGTGGAAGGGAAGGTGAGTGAAGGGAGGAAGGAATGGAAGATGAGGGAAGGAAGGGAAGGTGGGTGATAAAGGGAAGCTAAGTGAGGGGAGGGATAAAGGGAAGGTAAGTGAGGGAGGGAGGGAATGGGTGAGGGGAAATGAAAGATTCAGCTTGAAGAAGACTTCCGTGGACCCTAGTTCATCATCTATGATATTCTGGCCATTACTCTTGCCTAGAGGGGTGGACTGGTAGATGGTGGTAGTGAATGTTTGTAGTCGTTGATGGTGGTTGTTTTATGAATGTTTGTAGTCGTCGATGGTGGTTGTTTTATGAATGTTTGTAGTCCTCGATGGTGGTTGTTTTATGAATGTTTGTAGTCCTTCGATGGTGGTTGTTTTATGAATGTTTGTAGTCGTCGATGTAGTGAGAGTGTTTGTAGTCGTCGATGTGGTAGTTTGATGAATGTTTGTAGTCGTCGATGGTGGTAGTTTGATGAATGTTGTAGTCGTCGATGGTGGTTGTTTTATGAATGTTTGTAGTCCTCGATGGTGGTAGTGAATGTTTGTAGTCGTCGATGGTGGTAGTTTGATGAATGTTTGTAGTCGTCGATGGTGGTTGTTTGATGAATGTTTGTAGTCGTCGATGGTGGTTGTGGATAGTGGTATAGTTTTTATAAATATATATACATACATAAACAAACCCCATTACAAAAAACTACAGTCAGACAATTGGACCTAAACACAGTAACTACAGTAACATAATTACACACCAAAAGTCATTTCCTAACATGATGTACTGGCGGACATTTATAATACAATAATCCACTAACATAATTCTATCCCTGGTATAATGAAGGCAATGATAATAACTCACTGTGTGTGTGTGTAGTTCACTAGCATTCGAACACTTAGTTTATCCCCGAACGATTGAGAGTTTACACGGAAGAAGTCAACCCAGGACAGCCGTGGATTGAATCGTGTGTGAAGTTAAAAAAAAAAAAGTATCTGTATTCGGGGTGATCGATGGATTTCAAAATGAACACTGTGACTCCTGTTGTCTCGGTAGGGTTGTCAAAATCCTTCGTTCGTTGTGTCATATTTTTTCAACACAATTTGGTATAGGTATTTTTATTTTTTGTTTTTTTAGTGTACTGTACCTCATAATTTATTAGAATTGAGAATGAATTAATAATAATAATAATAATAATAATAATAATAATAATAATAATAATAATAATAATAATAATAATAATAATAATAATAATAATAATAATAATAATAATAATAATAAGCTACATTAGATTTATAAATTGCAAAATAAAAAAATAAATAAAAATAAATCATCTCTGGACTGCCACTCACAATAGCAATAAGACCCATTACAATCATACCTACTCACACAGGTATACTCACGGGAGCGCTATAATATCCATTACTATGATAGAATTATTTTTAAATTACGTAATTGGTCAAATATTATCATACAATTCCACCTCACTGTCGTTCACTCACATAAATAAGTAGGAAAAAAACCACACAGGTAATTGTCGACTTAATTTGTGGACAAGAGATGCAGTTCACCTGAGCCAGTCCGCTGTTTATTAATTGAGTGGTGCAGTTATTATGCTGTTACTCATCTCTTATTACTGTCTGTCTTGTTGTCTGTCTGTCTGTATATCTATCTATCTATCTATCTATCTGTCTATCTGTCTATCAAATTATCTGTCTGTCTGTTTGTCTGTCTGTTTATACACGTCAGGAGTGATATAATTCCACTAAATTTATATTATGGGTTGAAATATTATTATTAGGTGTGTGTGTGTGTGTGTGTGTGTGTGTGTGTGTGTGTGTGTGTGTGATCATTATTGCTTTCATTATTACTATCATTATCATCACTACTGTTGTCATCACTATAGATAGAGAGTTATTTATGATACCAGGAGGTGATATAACAGGTGATGGGAGAGCGTAGGTTACTGACCTGTGGGACGACTCTCATTATAAGCTGCAAGAGAGACGAATGTGGATTGTTGTCATGGGGGCGGCACGCAGCTGTGGGAGAGAGAGAGAGAGAGAGAGGTCCTTGACAAATTTCGTAGACAAGAAAGAAAGAATGAAAGAAAGAAAGAAAGAATGAAAGAAAGAAAGAAAGAAAGTAAGAAAGAATGAAAGTAAGAAAGAATGAAAGAAAGAAAGAATGAAAGAAAGAAAGAAAGAAAGAATGAAAGAAAGAAAGAAAGAAAGAAAGAAAGAAAGAATGAAAGAATGAAAGAAAGAAAGAAAGAAAGAAAGAGAGATTGGATATTAAACCAATCTTAAGTGAACTTGGGACGCTAGGTCAAGTTCCACCTTCATTTTCACCAATCGATTGTGTATCCCCCAACACCCCCTACCTCCTCACCCCTCACCCCTCACTCACCCCTCACTCACCCCTCACCCCTCACTCACCCCTCACCCCTCACCCCTCACCCCTACCTTACCTCCTTCTCCTCCACTCGCCACGTGTCATCGTCAGTGGAAATTGAAATTGATATTACAAGCGAAATTGAATTGAAAGATCAGAAGGTTTTTTGTGTGTGTCTGCAGTAAAGTTTGTTATGTATTGGGTTGGTTTCTGTGAGGGAAGCGGCACCGTTTTTTAATGTCTGTAAATTTGTTTTATATTTTTATTTAATTTTTTTTATCTTTTTTTTTTTCTTCTTAAACTGTGTTGAGATTTTTTTTAAGGGGTCGTGTTTAGTGTATTGACTGACTGACTGACTGACTCACTTATACTGACTGACTGACTGACTGACTTACTTATACTGAGTTACTGACTGACTGATTGACTGAGTAACTGACTGACTTACTTATCCTGATTGACTGACAGTCTGACTTACTGACTGACTGACTGACTTATACTCACTGACAAACTGACTGACTGACTGGCTAACAAGCTAACTGAATAACGATAATTTTGTTCAGCTTAAACACATTGAGATTTACCTCTAGTCAACACAAAATCATCAGGTTAGGTTAGGTTTAGTTAGAGGTAGGTTAGGTTAGGTTAGGTTAGAGGTAGGTTAGGTTAGGTTAAGTTAGAGGTAGGTTAGGTTAGGTTTGAGGTTGTTGTTGTTGATGTTAATTTGCTGTGGTGAGAGTCATTAGTATTCATTTTTTAGTGGTTTTATTGTTTTGGTTTATTTTAAAGCTGTATAAAGACCATTGGGTTTATTTGCTGGGTTCTGATTGGCTGAGGAGGTCTTGTGCTGCTGTATTTGGAGAGTTTTTCTGTGTGCTTTGAATTTTCGGTTATTATTCGGTCTAATAACTCATGACACGCACACAGACACGCACACACACACACACACACACACACACACACACACACACACACACACACACACACACACAGTAATAATCAATCAGGTTATCTTTCCTAACAAGTACAAACATGCAAAAACGTAGACATACAGAGTTATACACACGCAAACACTGTGTGTGTGTGTGTGTGTGTGTGTGTGTATATTCTGTTCATGTGCGCTTATAAATACATGTGTGTTGGGTGTACAGTATGAGTGTGTGTATTTTCATGTTATTGCACGTTGCATATGCATACACTCGGGCGTTCGAAAACATATACATACATACATAATGGTTGCCTCTCGTGTAACGAGGATGGCCGGCGTGAATTTGTTTAAGGTGTAGAAGCTGTCGCCAACACAACAACCACACCCTGAGTTAACGAGCTGCATGACCCAGTGTCAAGGAATAGTCCGAGAAGACCGGACAACTCGCCAACTGCACTGGCTAACCATCACCCCGGAACACGACCCGCAAATCGGTTAACATCCAGGTCCCCAATTACTGCTGGGTAGACAGAGGCAAATGGCGTAAAGAAACTAGCCCATAGTTTAACCCTGCCCTGGAGCGAACCATTAGACCACAGGTCGCTGAACATACATACATACATACATACATACATACATACATACATACATACATACACCACCTTCTCATATACATTAATTAACCCAGAAAATTTTAACCATCTTTTAAAATATTTCGTCACCTTAAAAAAAAATAATAATTAAAACAAGCGTAGGAAAATACAAAAAAGTACAATAAATATATAATTATTCTTTCACTATAAATATTCCTAAATTTTAACCACTTTGTCGTATTTTTTCCTCACTAACATTAAAAAAAAAAGACCTTAGAGTTAGGGGGTCTTTTATGTATCACGTCGGGGACCATTAAAAAAAAAATCCTTTAAGTTGGAGTTGAGTTTTGGTGTCCCGCTGGTGGGTTCCTTCAACACCATCACGCTGAACGAATCACCAAGTATCAAAGTGTGTGAAACATTGACAATTTCCTCCCGGGACTAATTGAGTTGATTATGGGAGCGCTTCTACACAAAACTCCACTGTGTTGGGGTAATTCGCACTTGCTTTGATGCCGATAGAGAACTAATTGTCAAACAGGGCGACGTCTACTACTACTACTACTACTACTACTACTGCTGCTACTGCTGCTGCTACTGCTACTGCTAAACGCTGCTGGGGGAGGGAGTGAGGAGGAGGGAAATGGGATGGGATGGGAGGAAGTAGGGCCATTAATGATGAAAAATTTTATGAGGGAAATTATACAGTAGAGAAATTCACACCACGAGGAGATTTTGTTATTACTATCTATCTATCTGTCTGTCTATCTATCTATCTATCTATCTATCTATCTATCTATCTATCTATCTATCTCTGCTTCCCCTTCTACCTGGCTGCCTGCATATCTATTTTCCTACCTGTCTTCATTTCTACCTACCTACCTCTAGTCCACTGACCTACATAACATTACTATCAATAATTCTTTTTTTTTTTTACCCTCGAACGAAGCTTTAGTTAAATAAAATTGTATTGCATTCATTATCGGACTTAACCCAGATATTCCTGTGTAATAAACCACGTACCTAACATTCATATCATTCTAAATCACTTTTATTTGACATACCAACATTCATTCTTACATACTTTTATTTGAACTCATATCGGGATTTTTTTTTTTTTTACAATGGTATGTTAATATTATAATTCTGTTTAAACCACATAAATAAACTTAGATTAATTGTGGTTTATTTCTGTTTTATTCACAGGGTTTTTTTTTAATGAAGAAGGAAGGAGAGACGATCGTGAGACAGGTAAGTTGTTTTATATTATTCATATGGTAGAAATGAATGACTGCTGTTGTTGTTATACAGAATAAATTATGAAATGTTACGTGGATAATAATACTGAAATCCCACTTTAACAAATGGAATGTAGAATAATGGAAGCACTGTATTATTTAATTTGTAATTTACAGACGCGTGAAATATTTATTTATTTCCGCCCCCCCCCCAAGGACACCAGCTAGTTTATTGTGCACCTACTGTACTCGCTTTTTGTATTTCATGTTACAGTAGGATTTCAGTGGGATTTTCTGTCTTGCAGCACTGTAACGAATTAATTATAGGTCTTACAGCGTGTACTTGAGGGTTACATATACTATAATCATCAATAATTGTATAGAAAATGTGATGAAGTGTTATATAATTGGTTGTAGATGTTATATTTATGTTATGGTGATAATTTGGGAACATATAATCACATTCATTATCACCACACTATCATCACTACCACTATCACCATTACTACCACCACTACTAATACCAAACCAACATCACCACTACTGCCACCCCACTACCACCACTATAACTACTACTCCACTGTCATCACCATCACTACCACCACCACCACCAACACCACTAACACCACATCATCACTACTCCGCCACTGCCCCAGGAATCTGCCGGCAAAATAATGTTATTTAGTGAAAGGAGATTTAACAAATGAGCTAGGACGGTGTCTGGTTGTGTAAGACTTGATAACTCACCCCACTGGTTTTTTCATCTGTTTTAAAACCCGTGGTTGGTTTTTTTTTTGGGGGTGGGGTCTGTCTGACGTTTAATGAATCCCTGGTGGTTTTATAATTGGGGTTTAATTTTTTTTTTTTACTGAAGGTTTAATGAATCTATGGTGGTTTTTAGTGGTTTAATTCATTCTTGTGGGTTTTACTGAAGGTTTAATGAATCTATTGTGGTTTTTAGTGGTTTAATTCATTCTTGTGGGTTTTTCAGGTGGGAGTTTAATGAATCTCCGATGGGGGTTTAGTGGTGGTCTAATTCATGCTTGTTTTGTTTTATCACCGAAGGTTTAAAGAATCTCTGGTGGGGTTTATAATGGTTTAATTCATTATAATGTTATTTTTATTTAATTTTTTTTACTGAAGGTTTAATGAATCACTGTTTTTGTGGTTTAATTCATCTTATGGTTTTTTCTTGGGGTAGGAGTTTAATGAACCCATAGGAAGTAATTCAAAGTGTTTTTTTTTTTTGGTGATAATTTACGGGGTTTTTTTTTCGTATTTGTCCTAAAGTTAACTAAATTCGTTATGATTTTTAGTAATAAGTGAATAAATTCGTTGTGGTTTGTGACTAAAATTTTTGGAATATTTGATGTGTTCTATTTTTATTTTATTTTTTTTGTGGGAATTGAACAAATCCTTGTGTTTTTTTTTCTAAGATTGGATAAAATTTTGGTGTTTTTTTTTGTGAAATTTTAATAAATTCATTGCGATTTTTTTTCTTAGACACCATCACCACCATCACTTACGCTAGGGGGAGGGGCAAGGAGGAGAGAAGGGGATTAGTGGAGGGGGTAACGGAGAGGGAGGGAGAATAGGGGAAGGTAGCAAGAAAGAAGGAGGGGACTAGGGGAAGGGAGAGGAAGATGAAGGGGTACCAGGGGAAAAGGTAAAGGGATAAAGGAGGATCAGGGAAGGGAAAGAGATAAGATGTAAGAGGAGGGGGGATTAGGGAAAGGAGGGGAGATTAGGTGAAAAGGAGGGAAATATGAGAGGGAAAGAAAGGGGAAAGAAGGTGGATTTGCAGACATATCTTTTGGTCTGGGAGATATCAAAGGCCCTCTCAGATCCAAGAGGTGTAAAGGAGCCTTCTGTATAATCTCCCGGCCAATCACCAGCCCAGACCAACACGGGGGTAAGAGGTCGACGACTGGAAGGAATCAGAATGCTGTGAGAGAGAGAGATGAGAGGGAGAGAGAGAGAGATGGAAACAAAATCAGATAGGGAAAGAGAGTAGGGAAGAGAAGGGGAATAAAAATGAAATAGAGAAAGAGAAATAGAAAAGAAGAGAGAGAGAGAACAGGTGGAAATATAACCCGCGTACCAAAGGTGTGTGTGTGTGTGTGTGTGTCCCAATGTTATTCTTTTGATCTGTGTGACGGGAAACACCTGACGTCTCATTGGTTGGCGAGTCCTTCAAGATCTCTCTTCTCTCACACACACACACACACACACACACATACACACACACACACACTCACAAAGTCAACAAGATGTTTTTGGGTGGAGTTGTTAAAGGCACAGAGTCTCACCATCAAAGAGAGAGAAGCACTTCACAGACTGTCTCAACTTGGTGTGTGTGTGTGTGTGTGTGTGTGTGTGTGTGTGTGTGTGTGTAT
>NW_024756871.1:4662126-4689626 GCF_018991925.1 Homarus americanus
AGAGAAAGTATAAGGAGACAGAGACAGAGACAGAGATAGAGATAGGCTATAAGGCGAAGTGACGGGGGAGGGGGGGCTGACAGAGAGAGCGAACTGACAGGGGTCAAAACAACTATATACCTCCCCTTCCCCCTCCCTCCCATCTCCTCACCTCCTCACCCACTCTCCTCTCACCCTCCACTCCCTCCAAACACAACACAGGTAAACGTAATCATTAAACCTATCTCACCTATACCTCATTAAGGACGATACACCTGTCCTTCCTCCCTGATAATAACAAGGTGGTTCAGTCCCTTCAAGACCCGTCTACCTCTTCACACAACACTAAATTAAATCACCTTAAATCTTGTTGTAAATAGTGAGTTCAGGTGTAATGTAATTCAAGGTATTTAGTGAAGTGATTATATTTTTCGCGATAAAACTCCCGCCAAATTTTGTGTTGCCAATGACGTCAACTATCGAGTGACATTTTGTTGTTCCAATAATGATTTCCTTGTGTTGTGTTGACGTCCTGTGTCTGTCTGTCTGTCTGTCTGTCTGTTGTTGTGTTATGGAGGGTTGCTGTGGTGTTGTGCAGGTAAGATAATAATGATGATAAGGATTGAAAATAACAATAATAATAATAATAATAATAATAATAATAATAATAATAATAATAATAATAATAATAATAATAATAATAATAATAATAATAATAATAATGATAATAATAATGATAATAATAATAGTTAAATAAATGTATACATGAATGACTTCTTTGTGTACATGAGGATTGGGGTCTCGTAGGATTAGGGTCTCGTAGGATAAGGGTCTCGTAGGATTAGGGTCTCGTAGGATAAGGGTCTCGTAGGATTAGGGTCTCGTAGGATAAGGGTCTCGTAGGATTAGGGTCTCGTAGGATTAGGGTCTCGTAGGATAAGGGTCTCGTAGGATTAGGGTCTCGTAGGATAAGGGTCTCGTAGGATTAGGGTCTCGTAGGATTAGGATTTAATAGCACTAAGGGCCATTCAACTCGTCAGCGAGGGAGATGGAAAACTCAGGTAATCTGGAATCCTAAACTTACCTGCCTTGTAATTAAAAATCTATTATTCACGTATGATCTTGGTGTGTCTTTCTACCTTCACCTCCACTCAGCCCACTCCAGCCCACCCCAGCCCACCTCACCCTACCCCAGCCCACCCCAGCCCACCAAAGCCCACCCTAGCTCATCCCAACCCACCCCAGGCCAACAGACTTGACAGGCAGTAAGTGTGTGTACAGAGGCACAAGCAATAGTGAATGTGGTAGTGGTGGTAGTGGTAGCGATGGTGGTGGTAGTTGTAGTAGTAGTAGTAGTAGTAGTAGTAGTAGTAGTAGTAGACAGTAGTAGTGGATCTGCGGCTCAACTAATTTAACACAGATAGGATAGCTTATGTATTAGGATATTTAATATTAAGGTAAATAAATGGTGGCGAAGGTGTGGCTATTGGGGAGGCTGGAGGCCACGTTTAAAAAAAAAACAAAAAAAAAAAAAGTAGTAGTAGTAGTAGTAGTAGTAGTAGTAGTAGCAGCATCAAGCAATATAATAAAACTTAATAATTCAACTCTCAACATTTCGAACTCTCAACATTTCGAAATACTGTGATACTTGTTCCAACACCCACCAATTAATGAAGCAGATTATTCACAAAAAAACTTCGTATTTTTCACACACATAACAATAGTCCCTCTGGCAATTCGAAATTGTGTGGATAACGAACAGCTTACGAATTTTCCACCAGTTTACGAAATTTCCACTCGAACACGTATGTCTGTCTGGGCTGATATGTGTGTGTGTGTGTGTGTGTGTGTGTGTGTGTGTGTGTGTGTGTGTGTGTGTAATAATAATAATAATAATAATAATTAACGGTTTATTGAAAGAGCTTGTCAGAAGGCTGAAAATATACAGTTACATATTTGGGGAATGGGTTACGAATTACAAATAATATACAAGTAACATATGACACAAATAAGACATATAATAACTTAGATGGGGATCAGCTCAAACTACAGTTCATTTCAACATAGTGACAGTGTAAGGAGCAGTGTTTACTGGGAGTGAATACACTGATTTATTACATGTTATTGTAATGGTGTGTGTGTGTGTGTGTGTGTGTGTGTGTGTGTGTGTGTGTGTGTGTGTGTGTGTGTGTAATAATAATAATAATAATATTAACGGTTTATTGAAAGAGCTTGGCAGCAGAAGGCTGAAAATATACAGTTACATATTTGGGGAATGGGTTACGAATTACAAATAATATACAAGTGACATAAGTGACACAAATAAGACATATAGTAACTTAGATGGGGATCAGCTCAAAATACAGTTCATTTCAACATAGTGACAGTGTAGGGAGCAGTGTTTACTGGGAGTGAATACACTGATTTATTACATGTTATTGATAATTTTACAATGGTTGGGACTGGGCTGTTCTTATAGCGATCAGTTCGTGCACGTATGGGCTGGATGCGGTTGTGGTGTCGAACAGCAATTCTCGGACAGGGGATCTCAGGTGGTAGTAGGGGCCGGTGTCGGGGATGGTGTAGAAGCTTCTTACCAAATTTGCAGATGAGGCCGTGGTGATGGTCAGTGAGAGTCGAAAGGGTCAGTGTGTTGAGCGCTTCTTGATATGTGGAGTAGGAAGGGGAGAGAATAATCTTGCATGCCCTCTTTTGCACTTTTTCTAGGTGTTTACGTTGTGTGGCATTTAGGGAGGGAGACCAGGTGGGGGAGGCATAGGTGAGCTTGGGAAGTATGAATGTTGTGTATACACTGAGGAGCTCGTGTGCAGGAACTCCGAGGGACTTGAGTCGGCGGAGGAGGTGGAGACGGAAACTGGAGGATTTGACAACTTCACTGACGTGTGGTTTCCAATTTAGTTTGTTGTCTATGGTGACGCCGAGGAGCTTCGTGGAATCTACAACCTGGAGTGTGTTCGGACCTAGGGTAATGGAAGGAGGTGTGTGTGTGTGTGTGTGTGTATGTGTGTGTGTGTGATGGTGGTGGTGGTCTTTAGTACTAGCTGTGGTAGTACCTCAGTCACTACCACTATCACTACCACCACCACCATTAATAGTAGCACTTCAAGTACTACTACAACCATCCCATCACCAGGAATACCACCACCAACACCATCACTACCACCATCCCTCACCACCATCACCACCACCACCATCCCTTCCACCACCACCACCACCACTACCACCATCCCTACCACCATCACCACCACCATCACCACCACTACCACCATTCCCACCACCATCACCACCACACCTGTCCCACCACCAGCAACACCACCTCACCACCACTACCACCATCCCACCACCAGCAACACACCACCACCACCATCTACAGAACATTGTAGATAAGCCGGGTGGTGTGGGGGAGGGGGGGGGTGGGCATTTAAACACCGCTTATCGTATCCCTGGGGTGAGACGGGTGAGTGGATACAGTGCTCGCCTCCTGTACTAGGGGGTCCTTGGTTCACCCCTGGGGTACTAGTAGTCCACCTAACGTTACAGAAGAGGAACTGAAGGCTGTCAAGTGCAGTGCCTTTTATATTTCTTCATTGTGTTTAGACTTTATACTGTTTGAAGATGTGTGTGTGTGTGTGTGTGTGTGTGTGTGTCTTTGCTGCCAATGTATGACTGTTTCTGTGATCGTCAACATAGTCTACCTCTTATAGTTGCCTCCAGGTGTGATGTGACCCCCTACAGTGCCTCCCTTCTTCATGTGGCACCGTGGCACTACTCATGTGGCTGTAGGTAACTGGGTTCGGGTTCGGGTTAGGATTCGGGTATTAGTGAACCCCAAGATCAATACCAAGGCAGGGGAAAATATCTCACGAGAGGAAGAGGGGGTCACAACAACACTCTCGAGGTGAGTTCTTCATGACCCAGTAGTACACAAACATGACGACACCTCTCTCTCTCTCTCTCTCTCTCTCTCTCTCTCTCTCTGCCTCTCTCTCTCAGGAACAAGCACGATGAGAAAGACTTATCATTGAGGTGAAAGACAGCCTTTTCAGTGAGGGAAGTGGTCCTTTGAGAGAGGGTATTCCTTCGAGTGCTGTCTTCTCTCACTTCTCTCCCCTCCCATCATCTCTACCTCACGCCAAATTCTCCTCCTCTTTTCTCTCTTTCTCTCCTGTCATCTCCTGTACTTTACTCAATTGTAGTAGTGGTAGTAGTTGTTGTAGTAGTAGTAGCAGCAGCAGCCTAGAAGTTATGTTACAGCCTGGTTGAGATGTCGACTTTCCTTCTCTCTGCTTAGGTCTCCTTTGCTCTGCCTCAGGGGAACGAGAGCATTGACCCCAAAGCCGACAACAGTGACAGATATCACCTTTGAGGCAACAGTCACTGAATGCCGCATAGATCTTCGGCTGAACTAACTCAACACAGCCACTGGTAGCTACTTATGTATGAGGATAGTTAATTTTAAGGTAATAAAATGGCGGCGAAGATGTGGCTATTGGGGGAGGCTGGAGGTCATTTTTGTAGTAGTAGTAATGCATCAGGAGGTCATCATAGGTTTTTGTGGATAGTTTTATATACCCATCTATGTTCCATCCATCCTATCCATCCCTCCCTCCCTCCTCCCTCCTCCCCTCCTCCCTCCCTCCCACTCCCTCCATCCATCCATCCATCCATCCATCCCTCCCTCCTCCACTCCCTCCCTCCCTCCCTCCCTCCTCCCTCCCTCACCCTCCCTCCCTCCATCCCTCCCTCCTCCCTCCCTCCCTCCCTCCCTCCCTCCCTCCCTCCCTCCACCTCCCTCAGCTCCCGGCTACACCATCCATCATCATAACTCTGGTCAGTTTATTAAACACAAGAGACGCTTCGTAATCTGTATTGTTAATTAGGTGCCAGTAACATCATTTCCTTCCTTCCTTCCTTCCTTCATTCCCTTCCTCCATCACTCCCTCTTCTTCATCCCTCTTCCCCCCATCCATACCACCTCCCTTCCCTACACACACACCCACCACCCACCTTGTTAGAGAGACGGCCCCCATAATCAAACCAGGAAATTGGTAATTAGCTCAGGAAACGAGGGTAGGTAAACTAAACGCCGTCCACTTGACTATACTGCGCTCCACTTGCACATTGGCAGAGCCGTCAGCCAACACCTTCACACGTTCACTTCATTATAGGGGGAGATTACCGCCTCTTGTCTTGAGCTCTGTGGTGTGTGAGGTGTGAGGGAGAGAGGTGTGAGGGAGGTGTGAGGGAGAGGTGATAGTGAGTGGTAGATAGATGGACACAGAGAGAGAGAGAGAGAGAAGTAAGCGAAAACAAATAGCAAGAACAAAATTAATAAAAAAAAGAAAGAGTGAAGCAGAAAAAAATAAAAATCTTGAAATCAAAAACAAATGAAACGTAAAAGAAAAAAAAAGTGAAACAAATAAAAAAGAAAAAAAAAGAGAATAGGAAAAATAAGAAGAAGAAGAGGAAGAAGAAGATGAGGGGGAAGAAGAGGAGGAAGAAGAAGAGGAGGAGGAAGAAGAGGAGGAAGAAGAAGAGGCTATTCCAGGCGGGTGTATAAGATGAGACGAGGTTTTTTACAAGATCATTAAGGCTGTATATGTTTGTATAACTCTCTCTCTCTCTCTCTCTCTCTCTCTCTCTCTCTCTCTCTCTCTCTCTCTCTCTCTCTCTCTCTCTCTCTCCTCCACGGAAATGTGACGCTATTTTTCACACTCGTTGTCTTAGGGTTTATGCTTTGGCGTTTACAACCTCATTGCAGGAATTAAATACTCCTGTTGTCTTGGCCAGAGGAGGGGGTTGAGAGGGAGTGAGGGAGAGGTGAGAGGAGTGAGAAGAAGAGAGAGGGGAAGAATCATAAAGAGTGAGACTTAGAGTTTATTTTTCTCTCTCTCTCTCTCTCTCTCTCTCTCTCTCTCTCTCTCTCTCTCCTCTCTCTCTCTCTCTCTCTCTCTCTCTCTCTCTCTCTCATCTGTCTATTTGTCTATCTGTCTGTCTCTATCCCACCTGTGCCATAAGACTTCACAGGTAGTCCCTCATAATGAATGACCTGTGACCTGTGGTAATAACTCCCGCCTCTCGTTACGCTCTTGTCATTGTCTTTCTGCGTCGAAGAAACACCAGAGACGAGCTAATATCCGGACCTCTCTTAACCACAGCCCTTGACCTAACCTAACTTAACCTGACCTAACCTAACCAATTACAAGTCGGGTAATGTAAGAGTTTTCCAATGCCAGTTCAGAATTTTTGTTGAATTAGTTATTGATACATAGAGAGATTTAGACAGATTCTCTCTCTCTCTCTCTCTCTCTCTCTCTCTCTCTCTCTCTCTCTCTCTCTCTCTCTCTCTCTCTCTCTCCTCATCTCCCAGAAAACAACACCCGCTACCTTACCTCAGCTCAACTTTCTCAGGAGGGAAAATGGACCATTCCTCAGTAATCTCTCACACACATAAAGATGGAACACTTCCCTAATAGGTTCTCGTTCTGCCATGATGTAGTGAGGCTTTAAACTCTCTCTCTCCTGTTGAAGTAGGAATAAAGAATCTGGGGGGTGTCTCTGATTCTCTGGGGAGGGAGGGATTCTCTCATCTATGGGGGTGTTTTGTCTTTTGGGGTGTTTCGTCTCTGGGGTGATTTTCGTCTCTGGGGTGATTTTCGTATCTGGGGGTGATTTTCTCATCTATGCGGGTGTTTTGTCTCTGGGGTGATTTTCTCATCTTTAGGGGTGTTTCGTCTTTGGGGGGAGGAATTTCGTCTCTGGGGTGATTTTCGTCTCTGTATGGGTGATTTTCGTCTCTGGGGTGATTTTTCGTCTCTGGGGTGATTTTCGTCTCTGTGGGTGATTCTCTCGTCTCTGGGGTGTCTCTGGTTCTCTCCTCATCTCCGAGGGGGTGTGGGTGTTTTATGACAGCAGTTAAGTGCCTCGCCCAGGACACACTTTTCCTCAGTGTATCAGTTGGATGATTGAGGTTCGGTGATGCGTCGGTGTGTTGTGTAGCTGTTTTTTTATATTGTTTTTTTGTGTGTTTGTTTTTGCTTCGAGTTTTCGGGAGGATTTTGTGTTTTTTTTCTTGTTTTTGTGCTTTTTTTTATTGTTTTGTTGTTATTTTGTTCTTGTTTTTGGTTATATCTTTTCTTCTCTTACCTCTCCATCTGTTTCTCCTTCCTTTTCTTCTTCCCTCTACTTTCTCTCCTTCTACCTCTCCTACCTGTTTTTCTATCTCTTATCCTTCCTCTTCCTCTGGTCAAGTTCAGTTTGTTTTACTTAAGTTATATTAGTAATGTTGATATAAGTATAAATAAGTATATTTAAGTGTGTAAGGTGTGCTGAGATACGTATATTTGTTCCTTTACTTAAATTTACACACACACACACACACACACGCACACACACACACACACACACACACACACACACACACACACACACACACACACACACACACACACACACACACACACACACACACACAAGTATCGTGCCAATTTTAAACCTCTGTTATACACCATTAAATTAAGCAATGAAAACAAAAAATTTCCCAGGTTAATTAAGCTATTTTTACCTTCTGGCACAGGTGGGTAGTTATTGATGGTTCTGTAATGGCTAAGTTTAACAATTAATTACCAAGATTGAATATTAAGTTCGGTAATATCAAGTAATCTACAATGGTACTTAGTTGGTGGATTCGAACCCACAATTTCCTAGGTCAAGATTCATTCTCTATCTCTACCTGAGCCATCGTTGGTAGGTTATCTGAAGGAGGTTGTTTTTTGGAGGGTGCAGAGGAATGATACTCTGTGAGATTCGAAGCCAGTGTCTCAAGGTTTGTGTTCGCCCTAGCCATGTTTCTTTATTTAGTGTCTCTCCTTCAGTCTCTCAGTCTCTCAGTCTCATCATTAGTCTCTCTCACTCAGTCTCTTAATGTCTCTCCTTCAGTCTCTCATCACCAGTCTCTTAGTCTATAATCATCAGTCTGTCAGTCTCTCTCCTTCATTCTCTCAGTATCTCTCCATCAGTCTCTCTACTCTTTTTTTACCTCCTCCAGAAACGTGTGTGTGTGTGTGTGTGTGTGTGTGTGTGTGTGTGTGTGTGTGTGTGTGTGTGTGTGTGTGCATTCTCCTCCTTCCCGGAACAGTCACGTCCCAGAGGTTCATAATGATACCTTATTAAATACACTTATTTTTTCTTCCTTTTTTTTCGTCTTCAGACTATATTTTTTTTCGTCTTGTCCATTGATCGTCTTTAATGGTAATATTCTTCATCCTTCCTTCCCTTGAGATAATTTTTTTTATCTGGTGTTTCATATATTTTCGTCATTTTAAGGATATTTTCGTTCATTTGGGATATATTTTGTGTGTTTATTTAAGGTGTTTCATATATTTTCGTGATGGTTCTTTTATTGTAGGTATTTTTTATATATTTCTTAGTCTGTTTCTTTGTCGATAAGGGAAGGAGGGAGGGAACTAGGGAGGGGGGGAGAGGGAACTTGGGAAGGAGGGAACAGGGGAGAGAGAGAGGGTATACGATAGGGAGGGAACAAGTGTGTGAGGAAACTAGGGAGGGAAAAATCAGGGAGGGAACTAGAGAGGAACAACAGGAGAGGTAACTAAGGAGGAAGAGAACAAAGCTGGGAGGGAGGGAACAAGAGAATGAGGGAACTAAGGAGGTTGGGAACACAGCAGCGAGGGAACTATGAACGGAGAGAACAAAACAGGGAGGGAGGGAACAAGGGAGGGCGGAGCTGGAACAAGATGACTGTGTATGCTAATGTCTTGATAGTTGGAATTGTATCCTAATTACGAGGAACCTCTCTCTCTCTCTCTCTCTCTCTCTCTCTCTCTCTCTCTCTCTCTCTCTCTCTCTCTCTCTCTCTCTCTCTCTCTCTCGTGTGTGTGTGTGTAATTAATCATAACCACACAATACTAACACATACGTACATACATACAGTACATACATACATACATACATACATACATACATATATACATACATACATACATACATACATACATACGAAATTAAATACCTAAATTGTAGCCCCGTTTATACATACATACATAAGTTTGGTCTGAGAAATATTTAATCCTCCGAGTATTTCCCAGAATTTAATCTCCTGGCATTCTTACATACTGAGGAAATTGATAAAAGAATATTATATAGTTTCTTTGTGAAAATAATTCGAAAAAGATGCAATAACACGGCTGGGTACAGGGTGAGGTTGTGTGTGTGTTTGTGTGTGTGTGTGTGTGTGTGTGTGTGTGTCAGTGTGCACGAACAATACCCCGGGCAGCAGGTCTTCAGAGCATGACAGCTGATTATAATTCTTTTTTTTTACCTCTTGGGTTACCGGAGACCAGGAGTGTGTCGCTACAACTATCGCCATTGTCTCAGGTAACAGGTAAAAACAGACGCCCAGAGAGATGTGTGAGTGTGTGAGTGAGTGAGTGAGTGAGTGAGTGAGATGTGTGTGTGTGTATATTTTTAACGTGTCAGGCTCTCATGTAGGAGTAAATTGTGTACACGGGAGTAAACGCACACACTTGTACATCTATATATTTACACGCACACACACATATATACACACATATTTACTCTCTCTCTCTCTCTCTCTCTCTCTCAGGCCCTAACACCCATCCTTTGGCATGATCGACCTCAAAAGGACTGCCGCCATCAGTTCTCCCTTCCTCTCCCTCCCCTACTCCCCTCCCTCCCCCCCTCCCTCCCTCCTCCCAGCCATTAGGGTGAGACCGATAGGGATGTGGGTGTGTAGGTAGGAAGGAGGAGGAGTCAGGAGATGTTGATTAAGTCGCTCTGTGGGAAACTCCTTTACATGTGCTGCCCCTCTCTCTCTCTCTCTCTCTCTCTCTCTCTCTCTCTCTCTCTCTCTCTCTCTCTCTCTCTCTCTCTCTCTCTCTCTCTCTCTCTCTCTCAGTTACAGGTACACACAAACATGTCTCCATTTTCTTTCCGGGATCCATGTTGTTTTTTTTTGTTACAGGTTAGTGAATGGCTTCTGATCCGGGTTCAGTTACCAGGTGTTGTTTTTTCTGTTTTTTGTCTGTATTGTGTTGAAGGGTCGAGACTCCGGCAGATCTGAGACTCTTAGTGATTGTCAGTATGAGTCTCTCTCTCTCTCTCTCTCTCTCTCTCTCTCTCTCTCTCTCTCTCTCTCTCTCTCTCTCTCTCTCTCTCTCTCTCTCTCTCTCTCTCTCTCTCTCTCTCTCTCTCTCTCTTTACCGTGGGATAACATATATAATCTCTCTCACTATCTCTCACTGTCTCTCTCTATCTTCACTATATAATCTCTCTCACTTCTCTCACTACCGCATTACCTTTCTCACTTTTTATTTATTTCTCTCACTTTATCATTAAAACACACACACACACACACACACACACACACACACACACACACACACACACACACACACACACACAGGTATATCAACTCTTAGGTATTACATGCAACTGAGAGGAACACCTGGCCGCTAAAGGGTTAAAAATTGACTAACTTTTTATTTTGCCCAATAACAACAACAATAACAACAACAATAACAAAAACAACAACAACAACAACAACAACACACTCCCTCACTACCAACAACAACACTCCCTCATAACAACCACCACCACCACCACCAACAGCACTCCCTCACCACAGCCACCACCACCACCAACAACAACAACCACCACCCTTATAACCAGAGGCGAGAAACGAAGCCAAACAGAATATAAAGTTTGACCCACAAGGAAGCATGTTAGGGTAATTTACCTCTTCGTGTTTTAACTTTACCAGACTAACTTACTGGCAGACACGGCGCTCACCTGTTGGGGAGGTGGGATGGGGAGGGGAGGGAGAGGTGGTGGGGAGGTGGTGGGGAGGAAGGTGGTGGGGAGGAAGGTGGTGGAGGGGTGGGAAGGAAGGTGATGGAGAAGAGGGGTGAGGTGGGGGAAGGGGAAGCGTGTAGGGAGAAGAGGGGTGAAGTGGGGAAAGGGGAAACGTGGAGGGAGGAAGATGGTGAGGAGAGGGAAGGAGACAGGTGAGAGTTGAGAAGGAATGAAGAAATGAAGGAGGGAGAAAAATCAAACACACACTTCCTTGATAATTTCTTTTTAATGAAGTGACGTCAGTAGTGACCTATGGCTTACGTACGAGGGAGGAGGAGAGGGGTGAGGGGAGAAGGGGTGAGAGGTGGGAAGTGAGAAGGGTGAGAGGGAGAAGGGGTGAGAGGTGAGGGACATATATCCATCCACCTTTACATAAATACCTATTTACGTCATGCCTCACGTGTGTGTGTGTGTGTGTGTGTGTGTGGTGACTTGACACACACACACACACACACACACGAGCACCAAGGACTCGTGTCTAGCTGTAGGGGTCACGGATCTGTGTTTACAAACTTGGTGTATGGAATTATGTTAATCCAGTGTCACGTATTCCTCTCACGGTGCTAGGTGGTCATGTGTTCTCTCTCTCTCTCTCTCTCTCTCTCTCTCTCTCTCTCTCTCTCTCTCTCTCTCTCTCTCTCTCTCTCTCTCTCACACACACACACACATTAAACTTAAATACTAAACCTTACTTGTCATTGTTCGTTAGTATTTTTGTCTTTTATAAACCAAAAATCACACACACACAAAAAACCCTGGAAGCGGCAATATTCATCCAAAGGTCATAAAACAATTCATTGGTTTTTTACAGTCTAGACAGCTGGTGTTTTTTTTTTTTTTATAAATTGAAAAAAACTTAATAAGCGTTGACGGTAAATCATTTAGACGGACCCCTGTTTTTTTTTTCAGGTATATTTTTAAATTGGAGGAAGGGATTATTCTCTGTCTGTCTGTCTGAACGGGAGGAGAGTGATGAAAAGGGAGGGGGAGAGTAAGGAAGAGGAGAGGTTGAGTGAAGGAGAGGAAATGGGAGGAGAGTGAGGGAAAGAAACGGGAGGAGAGTGATGGAGAGGAAGGGGAAGGTGTGAGGTGTGGGGTGGGGGAGGGGGAGGTCAGAGTTGAGGAGGGGTTTGGAGCCGTGCAAGACAGGGCCGGGAATCCTCTTGGCTTAGGTCACCACGCTGGGTGGATTACTGTGGTATTTATGTGCTCGTATAAGAAGGACGGAGTTTGTGGCTTGAGGTTTACGTCCCTTATACCCTTTGTTTATGTCTGACCAGCTGGTGTTAGTTGATTTTTGTGTAATTGTCTTGTGCTAAACTGTGTTAGATTATTCGCTGCTAAGTAGTTTTGTGTTAGATTGTGTTAGTTGTGTTGTGCTAAATTGTGTTTCATTGGAAGTGAATTTTGCCGTGGACAGCACCTAGTTTATTGTGCACTCCATACTCATCCTGTGAGCGGTAGCACAAAAAAGGATTTCAGAGTAAAGGCCACAAAGGGTGTTTATCGGATCCCTGTTGTCAGGATATTGTGGTGTTGAGTGTTACAGAGTATTTCCAGTACACTGTTTGTTTAGCTCTGTACATACCAGTTGGAGTGACCTAGCTGCTTGGTGCAAGATGTGGCTACAGCTTTAGTATATCAGCTATCTTGCCATTAGAGATAAAGTGTTGTGCCATTGTATACACAGTGTTCTTGGACCTGTCCCTCAAAGGTTCTATCTTCACACAGTCAAGGACGTAGTGTTGAAGGTGTGGCCATATGTCTGGCCACACACTTTACTTTTAGTTTTGTCTGAAGGACATACTGTCAGAGGTACTTATATCCTAACCTTAGTCTAGCGGTTACAACATCTTGTAATCTAGTGATCTTGTCACTTGCTCCATATACATGTTTTACTTGATACATCTCATCATGGTAAACAATAAATTGACTGTTGCTTGTTTGCACTTGTCTACCTGCAAGTTCTTTCCCGCTAACGGTTTTAACGGTTCCCTTTAACGGACCTACATCATATTCAACAGTATCTTTGTCCGACGCGAGTTTACTAAAGCATGTCATGTTTTCTGAGGCCTGTGTGAAAGGGGATCCACAGCAGCTTGATCCCGTCACTCGTCAACAAGGCTCGAATATTTGTGTCTGGCTGCAGAGACAAGCATGTGTCACTCTGAGTTAAGAATGTCAAGGGCATGTAGTGTGTTGTGTTAAATTGTGTAGTGTTAGAGTTGGGGGTAGGTAATGGGGGCAATTCCTCCTCGTCCTCATTCTTCTCCTCCTCCTCCTCCTCCTCCTCCTCTCCCTTGTGATCTATTTAGAATCTATGCAATATACATCAAGGAGATTATAGAACTCTCTCTCTCTCTCTCTCTCTCTCTCTCTCTCTCTCTCTCTCTCTCTCTCTCTCTCTCTCTCTCTCTCTCTCTCTCTCTCTCTCTCTCTCTCTCTCTCTCTCTCTCTCTCTCTCTCTCTCTCTCTCTGAGACACACACACAGTCACGCTAACAGGCATCTCATTTCAGTCTCTTTGACGTGTTGGTGTGGACAAAACGAACACTCAGCTATTCAATACCGTCCCAACGTGATTCCCCGACACGTTATTAAGTTCGTGCACCTGAGAATGACACACTCACAACACACTCACATCACTGTCACTTATGCACTCACACTCCTCACAATCCAACACACTCAAATACTCACAATCACAACACACTCACACGCACAACACACTAACACTCACAACAACTGTCAATCACAACACTGTCACTCACAACACACTCACTTACAACACACTCACACTCACAACACACTCACACTCACAACGCACCCACAATCTCAACACACGCACACTCACAACACACTCACACTCACAACACACTCACAACACACTCACACTCACAACACACGCAAACTCACAACATATTCACACTCACAACACACTCACACTTTATATACCTGTCAGATAACGTGATACATTTTAACCGTATTTAAAATGACACCTTCAGACTGTCCGCTATTTAGAGGTTCTTCAATGTATTCCCCATCACAGGTAGATAGTGCCAGGTACATAGTGAGTGCCAGGTAGATAGTGAGTGCCAGGTAGATAGTGAGTGCCAGGTAGATAGTGAGTGCCAGGTAGATAGTGAGTGCCAGGTAGATCAGTGAGTGCCAGGTAGATAGTGAGTGCCAGGTAGATAGTGAGTGCCAGGTAGATAGTGAGTGCCAGGTAGATAGTGAGTGCCAGGTAGACAGTGAGTGCCACTTACCACTACCTTCAGGGCACCTATATCAAGCACTCGTTATGACTGTCACAACTACACCCGCTAACTACCCCATCAGGCAATACAGTGTCCGTCCCAATCACCTCGTTACAGGGATAAAGGGGTGGAGGGTAACAGCTCTTGGGGAACGTAAACAACCATTGGGCCTCTGTGTACCAGTTGAACTAGACAATGACTATAACAAAAAATAATAATAATAAAATAAAGAAAAAATAAAGAAAAAAATAGTAAAATAAAAAATAAAATAAATAAAAATAAAAAAATACAAAATAAATAAAATAGGTAAAGTTAAAAAATACTGAAATATATATAAAAATAAAAGAAAAAATAGCTCGGTTGGATACGTGGGTGTTGTAATATCAATACAATCAAGGTATAATTAGTGACTGTAGTTAAAGGACTTGTTGTGGGTGGAAAATGTAACCAAATATAACCAAAATATAACCAAAATATAACCAAATGTAAAAAGAGATTAGAATGTTTTCTTTTTTTATTCTTAGATGTAAGAATTTGTTGGAGTGTATATATTTGGCATTGACTGGCTGAGTGTTTGACTGGATGAGTATTTAACTGGATGCATATTTGACTGGATAGGTATGTGACCTTTCGAGTGTTTAGTGTCAAACTCACTTTAAATGGTTAAACTTGATTGTTGAAACACGAGCTTACCACACACACACACACACACTCTCTCTCTCTCTCTCTCTCTCTCTCTCTCTCTCTCTCTCTCTCTCTCTCTCTCTCTCTCTCTCTCTCTCTCTCTCTCTCTCTCCTTGAAATAAAGCTAAAATATAGATTCCGGACAGATAGAGACCTACGTTTTACCTGCAGTAACAATGGCACACTGAAGAATGATTACAATAGAAGAGAAAGAGGAATGAGAAGAAGAGGAAGAATAGGACAAAGAAAATGAGGAGTAGGAGAGAGAGTAGGAGGGTGTAGCAGACAAACAACATCACACTCATGACCGAGAAATAGAGGCAAAAGATCTAATTAACTGTTTTATTAGAAGAACAAGCACACGACCACACAGGATAACAGGATAAACAGCGTGAAGAAGAGGTCGCCAGACACCGTGGACCCACATGGATTATGAAGATGTCATGGGTGAGCTTAACACGCAGCTGTGTGGCGGGGAGCGGACTGAGGTCACAGCTGCTCCTTCACAAGTTCATACGAGGTCACTGTCTGTTGTCATGGAACTGTGGCTGTCGTAAGTTGAAGCTGCTACAGTAACAACAGCTGTACCAGTCATTAGCTCCCCCAGTACAGTAATAAACACATAATTGGCTACCAGCTGGGATACAGTTCACCCAGAGAAAGAGAGAGAGATGCAACACCGACCCCAGGTTGGATGCGACACTTTGTACCGAGTTGCGAATCTACCCGAGTTACCCCTGTCGTGTCGTCGAGGGGCCAGAGACCTCCCAGTGATGGCCTCAACACAATCCATTGTACTTAGTCTTGTCAGCTGGGACCCGTGTTGTGTAGTGTTGGCTTTGTCACGGGGAGATGGAGGGGAGGAGGGAGGGAGTGAGGGGAGATGGAGGGGAGGGAGGGAGGGAGTGAGGGGAGATGGAGGGGAGGGAGGGAGGGAAGGCGAGATCGTCACAGATACATGATTCCGGAATGTGGGATTACTGAAGCTAACATCCTGGTTCCTATTACTCAAGACCTCGAGCGTTTACTTCCACAGTTAATGACGTCAGTACACACAACAAATTCCCTTAAAAATCCCCAATACAAGAAAAAACAACAACATCCAATATGGCGTCACCATTACTCGGAGACTCTTCACCGTAAAGAGATGTATCATTATCTCGTGTTCAGTTACAGGGAACAAATTACCATATGACTCTCTGAGAACTGAGAACATGAGTTGGCAGCAGCTGTGAGGTGGTTGGTTGTGTTGTCAGGCATGTGTCAGGCAGTGTTGTCAGCAGTGTGTGTGTGTCAGCCAGTGTTGTGCGCCATGAGCATTAGTCACGCGAGGAGGAGGAGGAGGAGGAGGAGGTTAGAGGAGTAGAGTAGGAGGTTAGAGGTGTCAGTAAGTAGAGACATCACAGTCATACAACCAAACACCCTCTAAGAGCGTCACTAATACACGCCACAACCCTACATGTGATTGATTGCTCCCTGTAAATCATTTTCATCTTGTGTAAATAAGTATATACCTAGTACATGTTTTTTTTTTACAATAGAGTATACATGTAAATTGAGAGCCTAGTAGGGGTGACTAATGTAAATCTCGTGCTTCACCTTAAAGTCCATTTATATATATACATAACATACGATTTTGATCCTTTGGGTAAAAACGTAAACATAAATAAACAAATAAATATAATAAATGAAATAATAAGTAAGAAGTAAAATAATAAATACGAAAGAGAGAAACGAAAGAGAAATGAAGATAATAAGAGAGAAATGTTTTGTTATTCTATGGTGTTGTGTTTAATCCTCTTTCTCTTGTTTTACGTAGGGGAGGAAGGGAAAGAGAAGCCTCAAGAAATGAAAGGAGGGGGATAAGAGAAGAGGGAAGGAAATAGGAAAGGGGAGAAGTGGAAAAATTTTTTTTTTTAGTGACAGAAAATAGATGAAACGACAAGGTGAAATATTCCTCGTACACACACACACACACACACACACACACACACACACACACACACACACACACACACCTTTAGGGTAGAAAGGTCACAAGTCCCGCCTATAAATATACCTGTAACGTAACTAATGAAAGGAGAGAACTACAGTGTTGAAACTTAGTCATAATGCTGAAATTTTGCCACCCTCACACACTACAATGAATAAACACACTTATAAAACACCCCCCAAGACACTCAAACTTTCCCTAATACTCACAAATGTCCCCCAACACCACATACCCACATCTCAACACACCCACAACACACCCACAACACACCCACAACACCCACAACACACCCACAACACCCACAACACATCTCAACACACCCACAACACACCCACAACACCACACCACACACAAAACCACAACACCCACATCAAACACACCCACACACAACTTTTTCACCTCTGTCTGTATAATACATAATTGATGGCTCTTATATCAGGCATAATATAGCCAGGAATATTTAAAGGCCGAGTCTCACCTGGCAACATTAATTACCAACACACCTGTGGTAAGGGAGTCCAAAATACGGGGTCAGTGACGTCATCAGCTTCAGTCCAGCCTGGGAAGGTTACATGTCAACCTGAAGAATGATGGACAGACAGACAGACAGACAGGCAGACAGCAGACAGACAGACAGACAGACAGACAGGCAGACAGACAGACAGACAGACAGACAGAGAAATAAGTGAAAAGAATTGTAAAAATATATACGTGTGTATGTGTGTGTGTGTGTGTGTGTGTGTGTGTGTGTGTGTGTGTGTGTGTGTGTGTGTGTGTGTGTGTGTGTGTGTGTGTGTGTGTGTGTGTGTGTGTAAGTAAATTTAAATCTGCCTCCCAAAATACTCCACCACCTGTGATAACCTAACCTAGGATCAGCTTAGGTAAGGTTCGGGTTTGTCAGGGTTCACCACTCACCTGAGACTCAGTATGACCAGGTGAGACTAATGAGTGTCTTATTGGGTCGCACCTGAGGAGGTTGATATAGGTGTTGGGTCCGTAAACAATGTATTTACTGTAGGTGTACATGTCTGTCTGTGTCTGTCTGTCTGTATAGTAATAGTGACCTAGATGATGGAGGGGGTAGGGCATTTAAGTAACCTGTGGTGGCATTAATTATTAGGGCATTTGGGGGGCATTATTTTAATCTCAGTGCATTATGAGTGAGGGAAATTTTTCAGAAAGCTTTAGGTTAGGTTAGGTTAGGTTAGGTTAGGTTAGGTTAGGTTAGGTAATGGTTGAGGGAATAATTAAGTATATTCCTTAATGATTTAGTCTCATCTCGGCGACCGTCTTAAAGTAATGAGTTGATTTAACTGTGTCAATAAATACTTGTATCTAACACTGGTTTATGTTCTTTTCCAGGTTGTGATCCTGAGTACAAGGTAAGTGTGAGTTATACAGCTGTAAGATAACATGATAATAGTTATACACCTGTAGGATAACATGATAATAGTTATACACTCAGGATAACATGATAATAGTTATACACCTGTAGGATAACATGATAATAGGTTACAGTTATGAAATATGTAGATACACTACATTACGTTACATTACATTGTTAGGTTTAGTTAGGTTAGGTTAGGTTATTACTAATGTCTTAAGTTTAATTAATAGTATAACTAACACTCAAAATACTATTCATAGAGGTAGTGTAGTGATTGTTTACAGGTGAAGGTAAGGTTCATATTTCAGTACAGTAGTAATGGATTTGTTTCAGGTACAAATGAAGTGTATATGTACAGGTATTTATCTTTGTTTATTACATAGAGGAAGTTTATTTTTTAGATCAACTTCAGGTCTTTTTCAGAGTAATACAAAGGCATAGTTTTTTAGTACAGGTAAAATATTTATATATATGTATTTCAGGGCAACACATGTAAACTTTATTATTTACAGATGAATATTATGTATAAGGTATGTGTTTTTTTTCTTCTTAACTCAAAGGTAAGGATTATATCAGATGAATATAAGAATTGTGTTATTTATTTCATAGGAAGATAATATACATGTAATTAATTTTATTTATTTTGTTTACATGTATTATAACTATATGATGATTTTACATAATTATTGTTTTTTGTCATTTTATTAATAATTTTACTCAAGGAAAATTTTATTAGAGGATTTATTAACCTTTTTATTTTTGGGGGGAGGTGTCTATCATAATTATGGCTAAAAGGGATCATATGAACAATTAACCAGCATTATATCTCCCTTAATTATTGATATGGTTGAGCAGAGTGAGAGCCTGAGCCCTCCTAGTGGCGCCTGATATACTGTACATTTATCTCAAGGAATTTTTGTATGATATTCAGTACAATTGGATTACAGCAATGGAGGGTGGTGTTAGTAAAATCAAATTAGAATGTTACCACGTTTATTGTAGTGTGTGTGTGTGTGTGTGTGTGTGTGTGTGTGTGTGTGTGTGTGTGTGTGTGTGTGTGTGTGTGTGTGTGTGCCTCATGGATATACAGTAATCTAATAAATAACAATGGTAATTTATATCAACTTGCCATTATGGTTAGATAAATAGTCTTATAGTTGTTAATAGCATGATAGAAAAGTAAGTTGTTATGATAATACTTAGACAATAGAGGTGATTTAAAGGAAGGAAGTGTAGGGCATGGTCTGGTGGGTGAGAGGGGGGGTGGGTGAGAGGGGGTGGGGGGGGGGAGAGGGGGGTGGGGTGAGGGGAGGGGTGGGTGAGAGGGTGGTGGTGGGTGAGGTGGGAGAGAGGGCGGTGGTGGGGAGGGTGGTGGTGGGGTGGGTGAGAGGGGGGAGAGAGGGGTGGTGGTGTGGGTGAGAGGGGGTGGGTGAGAGGGGTGGTGGTGGGGTGGAGAGAGGGGTAGGGTAGTTCCACACTTAAACTATGATACTTTGGGGAGAGAAATTGGTAGTTTGTCTTCGCTTAATTTGTAATCTAGAGAGTATCATCCTTTGTAACACTCCACCCACACACACACACACACACACACACACACACACACACACACACACACACACACACACACACACACACACACACACACACACACACACACACACACACACGAGCCACCCACCAGATGTCATCATGATATACAGCAGTGAGTCAGCAGAACGTATATATATCAGATAACGCCAGAGAGTTACAGCTTCCTCAGCAGCAGCACCAGCAGGAGGAGGAACAGCAGCGGTGATCCTCGTGCAGACAGCAGCGGCTTGAGGGCTTGTCAAATAGAGTTAACTTAAAATTGGTAATAGGTGATGTGGGTGGTGGTGGTGTGGTGGTGAGGGGTATGGTGGTGTGGTGTGGTGGTGAGGGGTGGTGGTGTGGTGGTGAGGGGTATGGTGGTGTGGTGGTGAGGGGCTGGTGGTGGTAGTGTTGGAGATATGAGTTTGAAGAGAATGAAAAGAGAAAGAGAGAGAGAGAGAGAGAGAGAGAGAGAGAGAGAGAGAGAGAGAGAGAGATACCGTGAAGAAATCTAACTGAGGAAGAGAGAAAAGAGAGAGCGTGGATAAATGTGAGAGAAGGAGAGAGAACAGAGGCTGGTGAAATGTGTGAGAGAGAGAGAGAGAGAGGAGACATCACCTAAGAATAGTAACCATGGCACTGGGTGAACAGGTATGAGAAGAATTTGAAGACGTCGGCGGCTACCTGCAGTTAGTCTATTTTGAGATCTTGCTTACCTGTAAATATACTCTTAAAGTACGATATAAAAAGTAGATTATTGTAGGGTATTATTTTTTTGGGTGGTAATAATTGTCCTTGTAACTTAGGAGATAAAAATATTCAATAAAATTCTCGTAGATCTGATTTTCCTCCTCGTTTGAAGATGTGAGGACGCGTGTGTGGTTGTAGCTCCATTAAACTACGACACAAAGATGGATTCTGAAAATATTCGTAGTTTTTTTTTATATAAGATGGCCGCTAGATACCCCTCGTTCCTCCTTGCTATACACCCCCTGATCCACCCTATACCCTCTCCTATATCCCCCTGATCCCCCTCCCATACCCTCCCTTCCTACCCCCAGAGAGCCAACCTCCTACCTCTCCAATCCTCATTAGTGTCAGGTATAAGGCGTCCGATGGTAACCAAGATTGAATCATCCCAAACTATCGACCGTGCCAGGAGGAAACCTAACCTAACCCAACCCAAGCCAACCCAAGCCAACCTAACCTAACCCAACCCAAGCCAACCCAAGCCAACCCAACCTAACCCAACCTAACCTAACCTAACCTAACCTAACCTAACCTAACCCAACCCAACCCAAGCCAACCCAAGCCAACCTAACCTAAGCTTTCAGAGTCTGTGTAGGTCTCAAGGCCTCATATCTCTCCTTGTCAGCTATTAAGGATCCTTTCTTCCCGGAGGCAGGTTGAGGTCTGCTGCCCACTGCCTCCCCTCCCCACCTCTCCCTCTCCACCTCCTCCCGACCTCTCCCCTCCCCCTCCTCTCTGCCTCCCTAGCTCTCCTCCCTTCCCTTACCTTACTCTCTCCCTTTCCCTAATCATCCCTACCTTCCGCTGTGTTTCTCCTTCCTTCCCCATTCCTTTCCTTTTCTACCCTTCTCTACCATATCCCCACCTCCTCCCCCTCCCTCCTCCCTCCTCCCTCTCCTCCTCTTCCCTTTTCTTCCAGAAACTAGTTTAATCACGCAGGATTTATTTTTTATTTATTTATTTATTTATTTATTTTCCTTTTTGTCTGAATTTCTGAGATTCCAGCGTGTGGGCGTAGCTTCAGGTGAGCCAATCATAAAAGACCTTGTACCACTACGAGGAAATATTGAACTTAATTTCTGAGAATCCTCCTTTGTATATTTGCTTATAGGTGAAACAATTTAGATCTTCTTTCGTTATTAGATACGAGAAAAAAAAAATGACTTCCGATCATTGGTTATAGATAGTCATTGTGGGTATTTTAACTTACAGGTTATATAAGTAACAGTGTTAAATCTGCTTGGTCTGGCTATGTCACTCAGTCTGGCCACGTACACTCACTCACTCTGGCCACGTCCACTCAATCTGGTCATAGAGTAATCGAGTCAGTCTCCTTGAACAGTAGTAGTGAGGGTAGGTGTTACTGCCTACCTGTCCGGGCCATCTAATTGGACGAGGACAATTACCGGAGTTTCTAATGGAGAACTTTTGTAATTTTCAAGGGAAGATTGTCGGAGAGGGGAGAGATAGAGGAGAGACAGAGAGAGGTGTGGAGAAGGTTAAGAAGAAAGAGAGAGAGAGAGAGAGAGAGGCGTGCGTGTGTGTGTGTGTGTGTGAGTAGACAGAGCTAGAGAGAGTGAGGTGAGAAAGTGAAGTAGAGAGAGACAGAAGGACGGTGAAAAAGAAAGGAGAAGGAGAGAGAGAGAGAGAGAGAGAGAGAGAGAGAGAGAGAGAGAGAGAGAGAGAGAGAGAGTAAGTACTGAGGGTGATTAGAATCGCTGAGAGTGAGCAAATAATAAACCTTGATGTCTAGTCTAGGAGGACCTTCATATCAGCTGACTATGTAAACAAACCCACTGTGCCACTTTCTGACATAAACATATAGTAAATATCACACACACACACACACACACACACACACACACACACACACACACACACACACACACACACACACACACACACACACACACACACACACACACACACACACACACACACACACACACACACACACACACACACACACACACGGAGATGGAGGAGGAGGTGGACTGGAGTAGGAGCGGAAAGGACGAGGAGAGGAGATAGAGAGGAGGAGTAGGGTAGGGAAGAAGGTGGAGAGGGAGGAGGGGTAGGAGTAGGAGGTGGAGGGGAGATGGAGGGGCAGGGGATGACTCAAGGCACACAAAATTGAGGAACCTGAAAATTGACTCAAATCTTCCTTCACCCGCTGTCTCAGGTTAATTAAATTAGGAAGTTAGGTTAAGTTCGATTAGGTTACGTGTCTTGGTCCGCTGATTTAATGGTGCGTCCACAAATCTGACAACCCCATAAGAATGAGTAAATGAGGAGGGAGAGAGGTTGTTAGGTTAGGTTAGGTTAGTTTAGGTTAGTTTAGATTAGTTTAGGTTAGTTTAGGTGAGTGAGGAGAAAGAGAGAGAGAGAGAGGAGGCATGCAAGAGGCAGCTCCAGGGACGTCGTAAAGTGTTAGTCCAGATTGCAAAAGTGGTCAGCAAGATTGCCAACAGCTGACTATTTCTGAAGACGCGCCCAGGACACCAGCTGTGGGAGAGGGCGGGAGGAGGAGGAGGAGGGGGAGAGGGGGGGGAGGGAGGGGAGGGAGGTGGGGAGGGCGTGGGTGATAGGGGAGGTGGGAGAGGAGGTGGTAAGGATAGGATTGATGGAGGAGGAGGAGGGAGAGGAGAGGGAAAAAGAGGAAAGGGGAAAAGGAGGAGGAGGAGAAGGTCAGAGGTGAAGGAGAAGGAGGGGGAAGAGAAAAGAGAGAAAGAGAGAGAGAGAGAGAGAGAGAGAGAGAGAGAGAGAGAGAGAGAGGTGTGGCACAGCAGTTTACAATACAGTGTACCTCCCAGCACAATCTAAACCATCGTCACAAAGTTAAACACACACACACACACACACACACACACACACACACACACACACACACACACACACACACACACACACACACACACACACACACACACACACACACACACACACACGTATATACTAATCTCGTGGACTGATAATACGAATGTTTGTTTCTTTACTGTTGACCACTAATTAAAGAAGGTTTAGGTTAGGCTAGGTTAGGTTATAGGTTAGGTTAGGTTAGTAGTGGACGCCTGAACCTGACACAACATGGTAGTGGTCCGTCTGTGTCAACATTGTGGGCCGGGCCGGGGCGGGTGAGGGAGGCCATGGCTCATAGACAGGGGCCAGGGGGGGGTAGGAGTTCCACCACTCACACTCACCCCATAAACCAACTTTTTGATTGGTGGGCGCTGAAGGATGCTCTTGGGGTAGAGAGAGGATGAGGGGAGAGGATGGGAGAACCAGAGAGAGAGAAAATGAAAAAAGGAGAGAAGTAGAGAGCGGGAGAAAGAAAGAAGCAGTAAGAGAGAAAAGGAAAAAATGACAGACTGAGAGAGAGAGAGAGAGAGAGAGAGAGAGACAGAGAGAGAGAGAGAGAGAGAAGAGACTCTCTCACTCTGTTCTTCCATCTCCCAACGTCAATCTCTCACTTCCTATTTTATCACGGTTGTCTATTCCACCCCTTTAACTAGCTTCCTTCCACATTTACATCTCCACCCCTTCCCCTCTCCTGACAGCCAGACCCTCACCCTTCGCTCTCCTGACAGCCATACCCTACCCTCCACCTCTCCCCCTGACAGCCGGATCTTCCCCACCCTTCCCTTCCCTCTCCTGACAGCCCGACCTCATTTCCCTCTCCTGACAGCCATACTCACCCCCCCCACCTCTCCTGACAGTCAGACCTCCCCCACCCTTCCCTTCCCTCTCCTGACAGCCATACCCTACCCCCACCTCTCTCTCCTGACAGTCAGACCTTCCCCCACCCTTCCCTCTCTCCTGACAGCCAGACCTACCCCCTCCCACCTCTCTCCTGACAGCTAGACTGCCGACCCACCGTTCACATTCTCAGTAGCTGTCACTGTCAGCTACACCCTCACAGCAGCAAGGAGGAAGAAACCTTTGAAAATATGAAGAAAACTAAGATGCAATTTTAGCTTTTTTCGGCGAATTAGTCACTGAAAAAAAAACATCCTGTGGCGTGTGTGGGATTGTGTCATCGTCTACACTCTTACTGTCTATCATTAACCTATCGCCTACGGGGCATTAAGCACCGCCTGGCGTTCATCTCATACTTTTGAGAAATATACACAACAGACAGATATTTGAGGATTTTCTTTCCGTTATGTTTGTTTGTTGACTTTTTGACAGAAACTGGTGGATGATTGTTGTCTTACCATACACACACACACACACACACACACACACACACACACACACACACACACACACACACACACACACACACACACACACACACACACACACACACACACACACACACAGTGACCATGACAACTGTAGATTGACTGACTGAGGCTGTTGGCGGCTGACTGCACAAGATTACATCACGTTATTACCTCCCTGTAATGCCTCCAGAGAACACGGGGGGGAGGTCTAAGGCCATCTACCTGTTTATTATTAATGTATACCTAGCAAGCATGTTCTGTTTATTGATTTATTGGGCTGGTGAACCTGAGAGAGGGTGTAAGAGGGAGAAAGAGAGAGAGGATGTAAGAGTAAGAGAGAGGGGGGTGGGTGGGTGGGTGGGTAGAGTGAGAATGAGAGAGTGTGTAAGAAAGAGAGAAAGAAGAGGATGTAAAAAGTAAGAAAGGAGAAAGAAAGAGAGAGAGGAGGGGGTGAAAGAAAGAAAAGAAAGAAAGAAAAGAAAGAAAGAAAAGAAGAAAAGACACTGACACTCACATCCACCAGCTACAATACTCCATAAAAAAACGTATCTAGTTCAGGCCTCAGGATCAAATCTCACCCATGAGTCATGTTTGTGCTAATTACTGAATACGTTTTTAGTAACCCATGGCGTTCAGTTTTCAGCGCTGGAGAATCGGTGTTTTATTTGTGTTTTTTCTCGATTTTTTTTTGGGGTCTTTCGGTGTTTTCTGTTTCGATGTTTTGTATTGATTTTGTGTTTTTGGATATTTAGTTTTTTTTATAGTTTTTGTGTTTTTTGGTGTTTTTTGTGTTTGTTGATTTTTTTTGTGTTTGTAATGTTTTTTATATTGTTCATTTTGTCTATTTTTGTGTTTTTGATGTTTTTGTACTTCTGGTGTTTTTTTTTGTTTCCTGATTTATTTTATGTTGATGTTTTGCTCCTCGATGTTTGTATCACGTAATGTTTATGTACCTCTCAGACCATAAAAAAAAATGCCCACACCAATGCCTATCCTGGAGCTCACCAACGCCTGGCATTCACTCCCAACTCACCACAGAACAAGAACAAACTCACTTCCTGCAGCCTGTACAAGTAGTAGTAGTAGTAGTAGTAGTAGTAGTAGTAGTAGTAGTAGTAGTAGAGGCTCCCGTGTTATCGAGTGAGTCTTATCGAGTCTTCTGAGTCTTAATAAACATTCCAAGGTCCGGAAGTTGAGTTGTGTGTCTGTGTTATTCTCTCGTTATCGGTGGGAAGTTATCTTAGTTTATGGATTAGTGACGGTCGAGTCTCTATGTATTGACGACGCCATTTCGAATTGCATCTGTTGTCTTGATGCTGTGGCTAATGTGAATCAGTTGGATGTAGTCTCTTAACTTACGATCTTTTGAGAATACATCTTTATATTGCCTAAGAAACTTAAATCATACACACACACACACACACACACACACACACACACACACACACACACACACACACACACACACACACACACACACACACACACACACACACACATTATAAACTGTATTGGAGAACCTAAAGCACAAACCCCAACCAAACCAAACCTATCCTAACCTAACCCTTGAGTCACCACTATGAATATGACTTAGGTATTCACCTTAGGGCGACATTATTTTATAAGGCCATGACTGTAAAGTTTGGCGTAATGGTATTGAAGTATATCATACGACAGAGAGAGAGAGAGAGAGAGGGGGGCAAGTGTTAGGTTCAATACACCAAGTAATTGACTAGGTTTATAAGGCTTCTCAAGTGTAGAAGGTAGTTTTATTGACTCTCTCTCTCTCTCTCTCTCTCTCTCTCATCTTATCCTCGTAAGATCTTAATAATGAGAAAAATATATTTATGGTATGTTCGCTGGAGGTACCACACACACACACACACACACACACACACACACACACACACACACACACACACACACACACACACTCCAAGGCTTTTTCCTCCTACTTGTTGACTAAGGAAACACATTTTCTGGGAGCTAAAGAGTTTTGTCGTTTACAGGCGTTGGTGGAGGTGTGTGTGTGTGTGTGTGTTGTGATGTGTGTGTGTGTGTGTGTTTACCAGCGAGTATTCCATATACATTACGGTTGTCTATCATTGTCTCCCCCCATCCTCCTTCTCACCCTCCTCCCTCCCTCCTAACCTTCTTCCTCCCTGTTCATTCCCTCTCCTCCCCACCCCACCCCTCCCCTTCACCCCATCAAGCCTCACACTCCGGGCCCACCATCAGCTCATATCCTTCGCTGGACGGACAACACACAAGGGCTTATCTCATGAGTGAATCAATATCTTATCCCAGGATCCCATCTTGGTGGCGGGTCTGAACTAGCTAAATGTCATGCACTGTGTGGGTTATTACTCGATGAAGCTAGCAAGACTGAATATATATAGCTAGTAAGGGCCAAATAGCTCGTAAAATGGGTCGGATAGCTAGTAAGGATCAGATAGCTAGTGTTAAGGATCAGATAACTAGTAAAACGGATCTCGTTTATAGCAATGCATGATGTCGTTTGTCATATTACGCACGTGGTATATGACAAGAGCTATAACTAGAGCTGTTATCTCTCTCTCTCTCTCTCTCTCTCTCTCTCTCTCTCTCTCTCTCTCTCTCTCTCTCTCTCTCTCTCTCAAGATGCAAGACTGTTACGACCAGATCCAGGGTTCGAATCTTGTGTAGTTCCCCCCAAGTCAGCCATCCAGTCAGCCAGTCAGCCAGTCAGCCAGTCAGCCAGTCAGCCAG